>NC_133740.1:10656120-10663620 GCF_048934315.1 Petromyzon marinus | reverse complement strand
GTATGTATGTCTGTGTGTATGTCTGTGTGTATGTATGTGTGTATGTATGTGTGTATGTATGTGTGTATGTATGTGTGTCTGTGTGTATGTGTGTATGTATATGTATGTGTGTATGTATGTGTGTATGTGTGTATGTGTGTCTGTGTGTATGTATGTATGTGTGTATGTCTGTGTGTGTGTATGTGTGTATGTGTGTATGTGTGTCTGTGTGTGTGTCTGTGTGTATGTCTGTGTGTCTGTGTGTCTGTGTGTATGTATGTGTATGTGTGTGTATATGTATGTGTATGTGTGTGTATGTGTATGTATGTGTGTATGTGTATGTATGTGTGTCTCTGTGTGTACCAGCACGCGCTCGCTCAGGCTGCCGTCGTGCGCGCGCGCCACGCTCGCGTGATGCTCCGCGTAGCGCGCGCGGTAGCACGGGGGCGAGCTGGAGCCGGTGGACGACGAGGTGGACGACGAGGTGGACGACGAGGAGGAGGAGGGGGTGGACACGCGCGCGCACGCCTCGGTCACGCGCACCACGGCGAGGCGCGCGCCGGGCGCGCGCACGGCCTCCTCGCGCCAGCGCGTGGGCACGCACGCGCCCGCGTCCACGTCTGTGCACAGACAAAGGTACCCCCATTCCCCCAGGTAGCCTTTAGAGTGTCGAGGGGCAAGTGCTACGTGGGGGTTGTGTGGGAGAGGGGTGGTCAGCAACCACGCACGCCCGGCCGCCTTTGTCTCTCTCCGGCGGCTACACACTCTTACAAACACACACAGGCAAAGACAAAGACCCCCCCCACCCCCGTATAGCCTGTAGGGGCAAGTGCTGTCAGTAGCGAGTAGCAGCAGCGGCCCGTGAAGCCTAGCGGCACTGTGGGCACACGCAGAGGGGGTGGTGTGGCCAGCACCACCACAACCACCACCACCACCACCACAACAACCACCACAACAACCACCACCACCACCATCACCACCACAACCACCACCACCACAACCACCACAACCACCACCACCACCACCACAACCACCACCACCACAACCACCACCACCACAACAACAACAACCACCACAACAACCACCACCACAACAACCACCACCACAACAACCACCACCACAACAACCACCACAATCACAAGCACCACAACCACCACCACCACCACAACCACCACCACAACAACTACCACCACCACAACCACCACAACAACTACCACTACAACCACCACCACAACAACCACCACAACCACCACCACCACAACAACCACCACCCCCACCACGACCACCACCACGCCCGGCCGCCTTTGTCTCCCCCAGTGGCGATGTCCACTGGGCACCCCACCTCAGCAGGTAAGTCACGTGATTGGCATCTTCTGGGGTGTCCCTGCCTGGGGGAGGCGCATCGACTGAGCAGAGCGGGCGGGGGGGACGGAGGGAGGGGAGAGAGGAGAGGGGGGGGGGCAGTGGAGGGAGGGGGGGGAGGGGGGAGGGGGGGATGGAGGGAGGAGGGGGGGAGGGAGGGAGGAGGGGGGGAGGGAGGGAGGGAGAGGAGAGGGGGGGCAGTGGAGGGAGGGGGCGGGAGGGAGGGACGGAGGGGGGAGGGGAAGGAGGGGGGAGGCAGGGAGGGGGAAGGGGGGGAGGGAGGGGGGAGGGAGGCAGGGGGGAGGCGGGGAGGGAGGGGTGAGGCAGGGAGGGAGGGAGGGGGGGAGGGAGGGGGGAGGCAGGGATGGAGGGGGGGAGGGGGAGGGAGGGGAGAGGCAGGGAAATATTTTTGTTGGGACAGAGAGACAGAGAGACAGAGAAACAGAGAGACAGAGAGACAGACAGAGAGACAGAGAGACAGAGAGAGACAGACAGAGAGAGACAGAGAGACAGAGACAGACAGAGAGACAGAGAGAGACAGAGAGACAGACGGACAGAGAGACAGAGAGACAGAGAGACAGAGACAGACAGAGAGACAGACGGACAGAGAGACAGACAGACAGAGAGACAGACAGAGAGACAGAGAGACAGACAGAGAGAGAGGTGTTGGGGTGGCCAGGGTCACCGCCCTCCTGGGCCTCGTGGTGATTGCGAGGCCGCTCTCTGCTCGCCCCCCTCCCCCCACGTTCTTGTGATGATTCTGCGTCGTCTTCTCCCCAGCCTGGGGACGTTACAGCTCCGATGCCTCGGTGTGCTACAGCTGGCAAGCACTGGTCACTGCCCGGCCTCACGACAGACCAAGTCAGACCTCATTGGTCAACCCGTGCACCTTACAAATATCAACGTTCATCCTTCATACTACACTATACACTACACGATACACTACATTATACACTACACTATACACTACTATACACTACACTATACACTACTCTATACACTACTATACACTACACTATACACTACATTATACACTACTATACTCTACACTACTATACACTACACTATACACTACTATACACTCCACTACTATACACTACACTACTGTACACTCCACTCTACACTACACTACTATACACTACACTACTATACACTACACTATCCACTACTTTACACTCCACTACTATACACTACACTATCCACTACATTATACACTACACTATACACTACACTACTATACACTACACTACTATACACTACACTATACACTACACTACTATACACTACACTATACACTACTATACACTCCACTACTATACACTACACTATACACTACTATACACTACACTAAACACTCCAATAATATACACTACTATGCACTACACTATACACACCGCTAATATACACTACACTACTATACACTACACTATACACTCCAATAATATACACTACTATACACTACACTATACACTCCAATAATATACACTCCACTACTATACACTACTATACACTACACTACTATACACTACTATGCACTACACTATAGACTCCACTACTATACACTACACTACTATACACGACACTACTATACACTACACTACTATACACCACACTATACACTACACTACTATACACTACACTATACACTACACTACTATACACTACACTATACACTACACTACTACACTACTATACACACCACTACTACAAACCTGTCAACCCCTTGTCAGTGCCCTACCTCACTACAAACCAACTCACGCCTCACTGGTCACGCCGTGCCCCTTACAAATCTCAAACTTCATCCTACAAAGCCCCATCACGAGGAGGGAGAAACGCACACAGACAGACACATTTTCATCATTTCCTTCGCTGCCCGTGCTGAAACGGCTTCACGCCGTGCGGATCTCCAAACTCAATATCCCTGCACGAGAACAGGAGGTGAACCGTGTGCATTGGCAGCTGTGGTCGTGAGCCTTTACGATTCCAGCCACTGGGTGTTGGAGGAGGATGAGAGATGGGAGTGGTGGGGGGTGTTGGTGATTCTATCACGCGCTCACCGTGGCTTTTCCTAACCCGCGACATTTAAAGTCGTCTTGCCCCCAACTCTCCCCCCCACCCCGGACATAATCAGCGGCATGGGACGCAAACTCATCCGTTTCCTGCCCTCCTGCGACGCTGGTAATTAAAGCAGCTGGTGGGCACACCGCCGCCACCACCACCACCACCACCCCCAGCTCCCTGCAACGACCACCACTCGCTCCTCGCTACCCCCAGCATTCTAATCAACACTCCATCCAGCCATTCACAACTCTCTCTCTCTCTCTATCACCCCCCCTCCTCCTCCTCCTCCACCGTGGGGGGGAGGGCATTAATTATGTTAACTACATTAATTACGCTGCTCACTCCGGGGAACATTCACATGCGCACACAATCAGCAGAAGTTTGCCTAAAACCTTACGAGCACAACGTTCAAGCTGCCGCTGCTTAGCATTAAGCGGACACATTTCAAATTAAAATCATCGTATAAATGTGCGTGTGTGTGGCTGTAGCTGTGGCTGTCAACCCATACGGTTTAACGCGTACGCTTGTAACAGGGGAACTGAATTTTGAGGTTCAAAACGGTGGTGGTGCTATGGGCAGACTCAACCCCCCGACAGAGGAACGGGGAATGTCCATCACGACCCAAACTCAACTGTTTATTAATTATTTAACCTTTAACAGCTGATGCCCAATGAGCTGCGTGGCTGTTTCTTTTGACGTTCTTTTCTGTCAGAAGCGACCTGGCAATCACGAATGATATCCGAATCACGGGACCTCCTTTGCCAGTACCAAAATACGATAATAGGTTTTTTCCCCATTTTTCTTGTCAACAAAACAGCTGGGTGTTGAGATGTTAAAACACCAAACTGAAACCTTTTACAAGGAATCGTGTAACTGCATTAACCACAATACTTGTGGTCAGAATGCAAACAAAAAAACAGCACCCTGATAATATGTGATGATGCTTGTCCTTGAAACTGATTGGTCCACATCCAGAGACAGCTTTCTTTTGAGCCTCGTCTCAAAACGGTGTTTGACCAGAGGGACCACAAGCATTGAACACACGACCTCCTGTACACCAGGCGAGGTAGTGAACATCTCCTAGCCACTGTGATGATGATGATGATGAGAGATACACGCAAACTCCAAATATAGAGCAGCAGCAGGTATCGTCAGGGTCGGAATCGAACCCACGACCTCCTGTAGACCAGGCGAGGTAGTTAACATCTCCTAGCCACCGTGATGATGATGATGATAGAAACGCAAACTCCAAATATACAGCAGCAGCAGGCGTCGTCAGGGTCGGGATCGAACCCACGACCTCCTGTAGACCAGGCGAGGTAGTCCACACACGGTGTTAGAAGGGAGTGAGATGGAAAAGATGGAGATTAGTCCACACACGCTGTTAGAAGGGAGTGAGATGGAAAAGATGGAGATTAGTCCACACACGCTGTTAGAAGGGAGTGAGATGGAAAAGATGGAGATTAGTCCACGCACGGGTAGAACGGAGTGAGGTGGAACAGATGGGGATTAGTCCACACACGGGTAGAAGGGAGTGAGATGGAAGGGATGGAGATTAGTCCACACACGGTGTAGAAGGGAGTGAGATGGAACAGATGGAGATTAGTCCACCCACGGGTAGAACGGAGTGAGGTGGAACAGATGGAGATTAGTCCACACACGGGTAGAAGGGAGTGAGATGGAAGGGATGGAGATTAGTCCACACACGGGTAGAAGGGAGTGAGATGGAACAGATGGAGATTAGTCCACATACGGGTTGAAGGGAGTGAGATGGAACAGATGGAGATTAGTCCACACACGGTGTAGAAGGGAGTGAGATGGAACAGATGGGGATTAGTCCACACACGGTGTAGAAGGGAGTGAGATGGAACAGATGGAGATTTGTCCACACACGGGTAGAAGGGAGTGAGATGGAACAGATGGAGATTAGTCCACACACGGTGTAGAAGGGAGTGAGATGGAACAGATGGAGATTAGTCCACACACGTGGTAGAAGGGAGTGAGATGGAACAGATGGGGATTAGTCCACACACGGTGTAGAAGGGAGTGAGATGGAACAGATGGAGATTAGCCAGGGTTGTTATTATACAGGGTGGCCCAAAAATCAGGACACATAGGGCTAATACATTTATTGTAACACCGGCAATAAACCATTTTAATTGTTAATTGTTTAATTTTAAAAACATTTACTTACTTAATCATTCTCATTAATAACTGCCTCTTCAGATGATATTTAAAAAAATATATAAGACTCGACAACTGATGCATCACACATTCACGTTCATCATAACGGCGGTCAGTTTGAGCGCTTGTTAAAATAAGCCGAATGACCCCGTGTGCACAGCTAACTCAGATTTGTTCACGCGACGTGATTTTCTTACGGGACATATGTTAACCCCTACGTTGTTAACCCGACGCGTCCCGACTGTTGGGCAACCCTCTATGACGGACGACGTTTCGGCCCACAACCTGCAGGGGGCGGACGCTCCTGCTCGCTGCCTGCGCTCCGCTCACCTGGGTCCGAGGCTACGCAGCGGCCCGGGTCGATGGCCGTCTCGATGCCCGGCGAGCCGGGGTTGTAGAGGCGCGGCGCCGGCAGCCGCGCGCACGGCTCAGAGGGGCGCGGCGCGCACGCGCAGGCCTCGAGCGCGCGCGCCTCGCGCACGCGCGTGCCGCCCCCACCGGCGACGGCCTGCACGCGCACCCACCACACGTGCACGCGCGTGGGCACGCACGCGCCTGCTCCGTCCGCCGTGACGCACGCGGTGGAGGAGGAGGTGGAGGAGGTGGAGGAGGAGGAGGTTTGGAGCGGGAAGGCGCCGCGCTGCTCGGCCTGCGAAAGGCGACGGGGTCACCGCGCAGTGAGCCCCGACACGGGGTGAGACGCGTGGAGAGGGCGGACACCCTGGAAGGACCCCACACACTCCTCCTCCTCCTCCTCCGTCAGGGGGTGACTTGACAGCGATGTGTATCATCACCACCGTCATTATCATCATCACCATCATCACCATCATCACCATCATCACCATCATCACCACCATCATCATCACCAACATCACCACCATCATCACCATCATCATCACCATCATTATCATCATCACCATCATTATCATCATCATTATCATCATCACCATCATCACCACCATCATCATCATCACCATCATCACCACCATCATCATCATCACCATCATCACCACCATCATCACCACCATCATCATCACCATCATCACCACCGTCATTATCATCACCATCATCACCACCATCATCATCATCACCACCATCACCACCATCACCACCATCATCATCACCACCATCACCACCATCACCACCATCATCACCACCACCATCATCATCATCATCACCATCATCACCACCATCATCATCACCACCATCATCATCACCATCATTACCACCATCATCATCACCACCACCATCATCACCATCATCATCACCACCATCATTACCACCATCATCACCACCACCACCATCATCATCACCATCATCACCACCACCATCATTACCACCATCATCACCATCATCACCACCGTCATTATCATCACCATCATCACCACCATCATCATCATCACCACCATCACCATCACCACCATCATCATCACCATCACCATCATCACCACCATCATCATCACCACCATCACCATCATCACCATCATCACCACCATCACCACCATCATCATCACCACCATCACCACCATCATCATCACCACCATCACCACCATCATCATCATCACCACCATCACCACCATCACCACCATCATCATCACCATCATCACCACCATCACCACCATCATCATCACCACCATCACCATCATCATCAACATCATAACCACCATCATCATCATCACCACCACCATCATCACCATCATCATCACCACCATCATTACCACCATCATCACCACCATCACCACCACCACCATCATCATCACCATCATCACCACCACCATCATTACCACCATCATCACCACCATCATCACCACCATCATTACCACCATCACCACCACCATCATCACCATCATCATCACCACCATCATTACCACCATCATCACCACCATCACCACCATCACCACCATCACCACCACC
>NC_133740.1:10611120-10653620 GCF_048934315.1 Petromyzon marinus | reverse complement strand
TCATCACCATCATCACCACCACCACCACCATCATCACCATCACCACCATCATCACCACCATCATCACCACCATCATCATCATCACCACCCGGCGTGGGGGTCCCGCCACCCCCACTTAAATTTGTCAAGAAACCAAACTGGGCTCTTCAGTACAACAAAGACAAAGATCCCCCGTGTAGCCTCTAACAGACTGCTGGGGCAAGTGCTGTTGGTAGCGAGTAGCAGCAACTCGCACAAAGACAAAGATCCCCCGTGTAGCCTCTAACAAGCTGTAGGGGCAAGTGCTGTTAGCGAGCAGCTCACACAGACACAGACAAAGATCCCCCGTGTAGCCTCTAACAGGCTGTAGGGGCAAGTGCTGTTAGCTAGCACTTCACATACATACACAGACAAAGATCCCCCGTGTAGCCTCTAACAGGCTGTTGGGGCAAGTGCTGTTAGCGAGTAGCAGCAGCGCCCTATGAAGTCTGCCGGCACTGCGGCACACACAGAGGGGGTGGTGTGGTCAGCAACCACCACCACGCCCGGCCGCCTTTGTCTCTCCCGAGCGGCGTGGTGTCCAAGTCGCAGCATCGCGCGAACCCATTTGAAGAAGTGGCACTGCCAACCCACACACACACACGCTCACCAGACGCTCCCACAGTCGCTCCAGGATCGAGGAGGTGGACGAGGAGGAGGAGGAGGAGGTGGACGAGGACGAGGAGGAGGAGCCGTGCGCGTGACCGCTCTGCGCCGGGCGCGCGCACGGGACGCGCGTGCACGTGCCCGCGTCCACGCGCACGGGAGCGCCGAGGACGTCTGGAGGGGCAGAGACAATTGGCACCAGGGGGAGCCCCGCAGTAAATACAACAGCACTCGTCTCCTGTTGTTGTTGTTGTTGTGTCGCCTAGACTCCACTAGCGGTGTCAGTAGAGCAGAGAATAATAAAGGTTTTTGGGTTAGATCGCGTTTATTTATAAATGTGTCGTAACCCTCCACCACCCGACACGGCCAATCAGCAAAAAAAAGTGTCACGTTGACAAAAGACAAATAATTCACTACTTCAGCCCACCAGTGTGTTGAAGAGTTAATCCACATTTACAGTTTGAGTATCCACATTTACAGTTTAGTACTCAAACTGTAAATGTGGATTAACTCTTCAACACACCGGTGGGCTGAAGTAGTGAATTATTTGTCTTTTGTCAACGTGACACTTTTTTTTTGCTGATTGGCCGTGTCGGGTGGTGGAGGGTTACGACACATTTATAAATAAACGCGATCTAACCCAAAAAAACCTTTATTATGAATAATATTGGTCGCGAAAGCCTAACGTGTTAAACAGAGCAGAGAATAGTGGCACAAAGGTGGCAACGGTGCAAGGCACCACGTGAGTGTTAAATTGTAAGCAACCTTGAATTTTCACGTGATAATAAAAAAAAGTTATATTTAAAAACAACTTTAAAAAAAAACAACAACGTTATAATGAAATGTACCGTACTGGTAACGGCAGAACTCCACGACTCCAGGCAGTGGCCCCGAAGCTTGGCCATAACGTAAGGGGGCCCCGTTGCCAATTGCAGCCAACGTGAGTTGAGCGTGGACAATGAAGACCCAGGCCGAAACATTTACAAAGGAAAAAACCTTGGATTGCGAGTAACTTGGTCTGCGAGTAAATTTCGATTTAAAGCTTTCGTGACTGCAAGGATTCATCTTCTTTGGTTCTTTCGTTAAGGTCACCACGTAGAATGAGAATAAAATAATAAAATAACACGATAAAATTCTCACGACGTTTCGGCCACAACGCAAGCGGCCGTCTTCAGGTGAAAGGTACAGAAAGGTATAGACCAGCGCTGAAGTGGAAGGTCTGTACCTTTCACCTGAAGACGGCCGCTTGCGTTGTGACCGAAACGTCGTGAGAATTTTATTGTGTTATTTTATTATTTTATTCTCATTCTACGTGACCTTACCGAAAGAATCAAATAAGTTGGTATGCGAGTGTTTTGCAAGACGAGCTAAATTTTTAAATAAAATTTAATTTGATAAACGAGCGAGGGTCTTGCAGTACGAGTAGTAGTAGTACGTGTACACGCTTTGTACTGCCAAACGTCACGTGATCACAACTGATGTATACGAGTGCTTTGATATACGAGTGCTTTGGATTACAAAGACGTTTCCAGAACGAATTATGCTCGCGATCCAAGGTTTTACCTGTACAAAAGATTGCTTGAATTTTTTATATATATCATTTTTTTATGATACAATATAGTATTGTCATCAGTGTGACATAAGTATACCGAGTTTGCAGTCGATACCACATTGGGAAGTGTGTTAAAATTGAGTTACAAGATTTGAGGATACTACAACAACAGAGAGAGAGAGAGAGTTGAGGATACAAACAGAGTGAGTTAAATGAAAAGCGTGGTAAATAATAATGAAAAATAATCCACGTGGATGGACTCATCATATGTTTGGCCAAATCGCTTCTGATAAACCAAACCTATATAGCTCAGCTAAAATAAACAACAATTATGCTGTGCGTTTCACACCTGATGATGATTGCTTGTGTTGCAGTCGAAACGTCGTGAGAATTTTATTGTTTTATATTTGTATTGTTTCCCTTCTACGTGACTTTACCGAAAGAACCAAGAATATGAATCCCTGCAGTCACGAAAGCTTTAAATCAAAATAATTATGTTGTGCGTTTCACACCTGATGATGATTGCTTGTGTTGCGGTCGAAACGTCGTGAGAATTTTATTGTTTTATATTTTTATTATTTTATTGTTTCCCTTCTACGTGGCGACTTTACCAAAAAACCATGAATAATAATAATATAGGGGATTCATGTAACTGCATTCACCACAATACTTGCAGTCAAAATGCAAACAAAAAAAACAGCACCCTGATAATATATGATGATGCATTATCCTTGAAACTGATTGGTCCACACCAGAGACGGCTTTCTTTAGAGCCTCGTCTCAATTGGTGCTAGACCAGATGACGTCAAAAGGCGTCACCCAGCTCAAAGACAATGCCACTATCAAAGTAATGAGGGCTCGGGGTAAAGGATCTACGTCATTGGACCTCCTTTGCCAGTACAAAAATATAATAATAGGGGTTTTTCCCCTTTTTTCCAGCAACAAAACTGAAACCTTTTTTTAACGAGGATTTATGTGACTGCGTTCACCGCAATGCTCGTGGTCAGAATGCAAACAAAAAAAACAGCACTCTGATAATATATGATGATGCATTGTCGTTGAAACTGCATTATTATAGTGGTATAATTTCGACTGAAAACTTTCGTGGCTGCGGGAATTCATTTTGTTGGTTCTTTCGGTAAAGTCGCGTAGATGGAAAACAAAAAACTAAAAAGAATACAAATAATAAATTAAAATTAAACATTTCGATTTAAAGCTTTCGTGACTGCAATGATTCATCTTCTTTGGTTCTTTCGGTAAAGTCACGTAGAATGAGAATAAAATAATAAAATAACACAATAATATTCTCACGACGTTTCGGACCGCATCCGTGAACATAAAGCAGACTTGAAACACGGTAGGACGAACTCCTCTGCCGTGGCAGATCACTGTTATAATTCAGTGGGCTCACATGACATTGACTTCTCCAAGACGGAGGTTCTTTGCAAACCAACCGGCTACCATGAGAGATTCGTTCATGAGGCCATTCACATATACAAGCACAGAGACAATTTCAACCGAGAAGATGGATTCTGGCTTAGTAACCACTGGAAAGATGTTTTAAATCATTTCTGTTCTTAATTAATTGTATTTTTACGATGACCTTCAGACCGCAGCTCTTTCGCCAGCATTGACTCTTAATACCTCTCACACCACGGTTAATGGTATGGTTTACAACATGGAGTATAATAGCGCCTCGCAGCTGTCTCTCTCCCCCTCCTCTGTTCCGACCATGGACGAACTCGTCCGTCTGAACGGGGCCCGTAGCTATCCGTGGTGCTAAAGTTGAGGGTAAGAATCCACCCATTTTTTCGCCATATAGCATTGTGATATATAACGACTTATTGTTGGTAGCTTAGCTGATTGGAGAATATAGAGTTTATTGATAACATTAAGGTAATTTATATTTTAGTTTTTTATTGGTTCACTATATAGTACTGTGAATAGCTCAGATGTGTAGGCCTTGACTTCAACATAGTCATTTCTGTGACCAGTCACTAGCTAATCACTCAGTTATTTCAATGCTAAATTCGCCTAGTTATTTCAATGCTAAATTCTCCTGTTTGATTTGTACTAAGTGCCTCGGTGAATGTGTATGCTCTGACTTTAACGTAGCTATTTCTGTGAGCAGTTACAAGCTAATCACTCAGCTATTTCAATGCTAAATTCTATGCTAATTCCATTGTCAAGGGGTGCCTTTGCGGATGTGTATGCTTTAACTTAGCTATTTCAATGCTAAATTCTATGCTAATTCCATTATCAAGGGGTGCCTCTGCGGATGTGTATGCTTTAACTTTTAACATAACTATTTCTGTGACCAGTCACAAGCTAATCATTCAGCCATTTCAATGCTAAATTATATGCTAATTCCTTTGTCAAGGTGCTTTGTTTCCTCTCACACAGCTTAAAGGCCGTGATCTGAACGTGGCTCTTTCACTCCAGCGCTGTCCTACCAGACAGTCTCGTCCCTTCACCTGATGAAGGCCGCTTGTGTTGTGGCCGAAACGTCGTGAGAATATTATTGTGTTATTTTATTTTATCAATTTATTATTTTATTATCATTCTACGTGACTTTACCGAAAGAACCAAAGAAGATGAATCCTTGCAGTCACGAAAGCTTTAAATTGTTATTCTATTTCCGGAAAGGTTAACACCTATTTAAATATCCTTAGTTCTTTCGGTAAAGTCACGTTGAAGGGAAACAATAAAATAATAAAAAAATATATAAAACAATAAAAATTCTCACGACGTTTCGACCATAACACAAACGGTCGTGAGAATTTTTATTTGTTTTATATATATTTTATTATTTTATTGTTTCCCTTCAACGTGACTTTACCGAAAGAACTAAGAATATGAATTACTGCAGTCACGAAAGCTTTCAATCAAAACCTATTTTAAATGTTGATTTAAAGCTTTCGTGACTGCAGTGATTCACATTCTTGGTTCTTTCGGTAAAGTCACCACCACGTAGAAGGGAAACAATAAAATAATACAAAATATTTAAAAAAACAATACAATTCTCACGACGTTTCGACTGCAACACAAGCAATCATCATCAGGTGTGAAACCCACAGCAAGAAAATTGGCTGTGGTTTTCACAGCAAGAATATTTGCTGTGGGTTTCACACCTGATGATGATTGCTTCTTGTGTTGCAGTCGAAACGTCGTGAGAATTTTATTGTTTTTTATATTTTTATTTATTTTATTGTTTCCCTTCTACGTGGTGACTTTACCAAAAGAACCCAGAATATGGTGAAACGTCGTGAGAATTTCATTGTTTTACATATTTTTATTTATTGTATTGTTTCCCTTCTACGTGGTGACTTTACCGAAAGAACCAAGAATATGGTGACACCTACTCTGATATTTTGATTCTGGCAAGGGAGCTCCCATTATGTAGCTGCTCACCCCGAGCCCTCAATGCTTCTGCGAGTGGCATTGTCCTGGTGCTGTCTTCGCCTTTCGGCGTTGTCTGCGGTGTGGACCAATCAGTTTCAACGACAATCCATCATCGTCGTCATCATCATCTTCTACTACTACTACTAGTGAGCCTGTTTCTGTTTGCGTGTTCGCCACAAGTAAATGTTGTTAATGCAGTTACAGGATCCCTTGCAAAAAAAACGTTTTCCGTTCGGTTGTTTGAACATCTTAACACACACCACGCCCGTTTTATCATGGCCAGAAAGGGTATTACAATAATTACAATATTCTCACGATTCTGGCGTGGGAGGTCCCACACGATTGGCTTCACTTCATCCCAACCCGTGGTCGCTCTGCACCCTGTTGTTGGGCCACCGGTAAAGCATCTGGCGAGGCCGTGACCCTCCACGTACAAGGGGTTTGGGAACCTTTTTTTCTGACATGGGCCATTTGGATCCTTGCAGTCACGAAAGCTTCGAAATCTAGAACAGGTTTTACATCGGCAAAATGCGGGTTTAATCCCATTAAAAACCCAATAACCCCGATCTGTCGGGCAAAAACAAAAAAAAATTGGGGGGTTTTTTCCCCACCCCCTTGGGCCCGCGGGCCGGACGTTTTTCCCACCCCTTGCTACGACCTAAAAGCGTTCGTGACTGCAGGAATTTAGAATAATTTGGTCTTGCGGTAAAGCCACCAACGACCACGGTAATATATCTCGATTGCTACTGGGCCTACTCGAGCCACTGCTGGTGATGGAGGCCGCACAAAGATGGCCCGCGTAGCCGAGTGACGATGTTTTACACGTCGCACCAGGTACTCGTTTGAGGCTGAGCCGACCTAGGGGAGGCCCGGGACCGGTTCAGATAATCGTCACTGGTGGTGGTGTTGGCCGTGAGCGGGAATCGAACCCGGGTCGCCGGGTTCGAAGCGCAGCGTAGCGCTAACCGCTACACTACCACGTACACACAGACACATACCTACACACGTACACACACACACGTACACACACACACGTACGCACACACACGTGTGCACACACACGTGTACACACACACACGTGTACACACACGTGTACACACACACATGTGTATACACACCTGTACACACACACGTGTACACACACGTGTACACACACGCGTACACACACACACGTGTATACACACGTGTACACACACACACGTGTACACACACGTGTATACACACACGTGTATACACACACACGTGTACACACACACACGTGTACACACACACACACACGTGTATACACACATGTACACACACACACGTGTACACACACGTGTATACACACACGTGTACACACACGTGTACACACACGTGTACACACACACACATTGTTGTTGCGTAACTCTCATTGTTATCAAGGTCTGGGACGTTGCGTTCAGAGCGCTTCGTGAAGGTCTCGCTTTAGAATTGTACTTGTGAAGGGACGCGCCGGTCATTGAACACATTGAATGTATTTAATACGATGAATACATTGAATGTATTGAATACAATGATTACATTGAATGTATTGAATGTTTTGAATACAATGAATACATTGAGCACATTGAATGTTTTGAATACAATGAATACATTGAACACATTGAATGTATTGAATACAATGAATACATTGAATACATTGAATGTATTGAATACAATGAATACATTGAGCACATTGAATGTATTTAATACAATGAATACATTGTGCACATTGAATGTATTGAATACAATGAATACATTGAGCACATTGAATGTATTTAATACAATGAATACATTGAGCACATTGAATGTATTTAATACAATGAATACATTGAGCACATTGAATGTATTGAATACAATGAATACATTGAGCACATTGAATGTTTTGAATACAATGAATACATTGAGCACATTGAATGTATTGAATACAATGAATACATTGAGCACATTGAATGTATTTAATACAATGAATACATTGTGCACATTGAATGTATTGAATACAATGAATACATTGAGCACATTGAATGTATTTAATACAATGAATACATTGAGCACATTGAATGTATTTAATACAATGAATACATTGAGCACATTGAATGTATTGAATACAATGAATACATTGAGCACATTGAATGTATTGAATACAATGAATACATTGAGCACATTGAATGTTTTGAATACAATGAATACATTGAGCACATTGAATGTATTGAATACAATGAATACATTGAGCACATTGAATGTATTGAATACAATGAATACATTGAGCACATTGAATGTATTGAATACAATGAATACATTGAGCACATTGAATGTATTGAATACAATGAATACATTGAACACATTGAATGTATTGAATACAATGAATACATTGAACACATTGAATGTATTGAATACAATGAATACATTGAGCACATTGAATGTATTGAATACAATGAATACGTTGAACACATTGAATGTAATGAATACATTGAACACATTGAATGTATTGAATACAATGAATACATTGCGCACATTGAATGTTTTGAATACAATGAATACATTGAGCACATTGAATGTATTGAATACAATGAATACATTGAGCACATTGAATGTATTTAATACAATGAATACATTGAGCACATTGAATGTATTTAATACAATGAATACATTGAGCACATTGAATGTATTGAATACAATGAATACATTGAGCACATTGAATGTTTTGAATACAATGAATACATTGAGCACATTGAATGTATTGAATACAATGAATACATTGAACACATTGAATGTATTGAATACAATGAATACATTGAACACATTGAATGTATTTAATACAATGAATACATTGAACACATTGAATGTATTTAATACAATGAATACATTGAACACATTGAATGTATTTAATACAATGAATACATTGAGCACATTGAATGTATTGAATACAATGAATACATTGAGCACATTGAATGTATTAAATACAATGAATACATTGAGCACATTGAATGTATTGAATACAATGAATACATTGAACACATTGAATCTATTGAATACAATGAATACATTGAGCACATTGAATGTATTGAATACAATGAATACATTGAGCACATTGAATGTATTGAATACAATGAATACATTGAGCACATTTAATGTATTGAATACAATGAATACATTGAACACATTGAATGTATTGAATACAATGAATACATTGAACACATTGAATGTATTGAATACAATGAATATATTGAACACATTAAATACACTAAATACAATGAATAAATTGAATACACTGAATACACTAAACACACTGTGTACACTAAACAGTGTACACTAAACACACTAAATACACTGTGTACACTAAGCACACTGTGTACACTAAACACACTGTGTACACTAAACACACTGTGTACACTAGACACACTGTGTACACTAAACACACTAAATACACTGTGTACACTAAACACACTGTGTACACGAGACACGCTGTGTACACTAAACTGAGTAAACTAAACTGAGTACACTTGACACACTGTGTACACTTGACACACTGTGTACACTAGACACACTGTGTACACTAAACACACTGTGTACACTAAACTGTGTACCCTAACACACTGTGTACACTAAACACAGTGTACACTAAACACAGTGTGTACACTAGACACACTGTGTACACTAAACTGTGTACCCTAACACACTGTGTACACTAAACACAGTGTACACTAAACACAGTGTGTACACTAAACACACTGTGTACACTAAACACACTGTGTACACTAAACTGTGTACACTAAACTGTGTACACTAAACACACTGTGTACACTAAACACACTGTTGTACACTAAACACACTGTGTACACTAAACTGTGTACACTAGACACACTGTGTACACTAACACACTGTGTACACTAAACACACTGTGTACACTAAACACACTATGTACACTAAACTGTGTACACTAAACACACTGTGTACACTAAACAGTGTACACTAAACACACTGTGGACACTAAACACACTATGTACACTAGACACACTGTGTACACTAAACTGTGCACACTAGACACACTGTGTACACTAGACACACTGTGTACACTAAACTGTGTACACTAAACTGTGTACACTAAACTGTGTACACTAAACTGTGT
The DNA here is from genome assembly GCF_048934315.1 of Petromyzon marinus. Classification (NCBI taxonomy): domain Eukaryota; kingdom Metazoa; phylum Chordata; class Hyperoartia; order Petromyzontiformes; family Petromyzontidae; genus Petromyzon; species Petromyzon marinus. The sequence goes on along the minus strand of NC_133740.1, from coordinate 10,643,913 downwards.
ACACTAAACTGTGTACACTAAACACACTGTGTACACTAGACACACTGTGTACACTAAACTGTGTACACTAAACACAGTGTGTACACTAAACATACTGTGTACACTAGACACACTGTGTACACTAGACACACTGTGTACACTAAACACACTGTGTACACTAAACTGTGTACACTAAACACACAGTGTACACTAAACACAGTGTGTACACTAACACACTGTGTACACTAAACTGTGTACAGTAAACACACTGTGTACACTAAACACAGTGTGTACACTAAACTGTGTACACTAAACACACTGTGTACACTAAACTGTGTACACTAAACTGTGTACACTAAACACACTGTGTACACTAAACACACTGTTTACACTAAGCACACTGTGTACACTAAACTGTGTACACTAAACACACTGTGTACACTAAACACACTGTGTACACTAAACTGTGTACAATAAACTGTGTACACTAGACTCTGTACACTAGAAAAACTGTGTACACTAACACACTGTGTACACTAAACACACTGTGTACACTAAACACACTGTGTACACTAAACAGTGTACACTAAACACATAGTGTACACTAAACACAGTGTACACTAAACAAACTGTGTTCACTAAACTGTGTACACTAAACTGTGTACACTAAACTGTGTACACTAAACACATAGTGTACACTAAACACACTGTGTACACTAAACAAACTGTGTACACTAAACTGTGTACACTAAACTGTGTACACTAAACACACTGTGTACACTAAACACACTGTGTACACTAAACAGTGTACACTAAACACACTGTGTACACTAAACTGTTTACACTAAACACAGTGTGTACACTAAACACACTGTGTACACTAAACATACTGTGTACACTAACACACTGTGTACACTAGACACACTGTGTACACTAAACACAGTGTGTACACTAAACACAGTGTGTACACTAAACACACTGTGTACACTAAACACATTGTGTACACTAAACACAGTGTGTACACTAAACACAGTGTGTACACTAAACACAGTGTGTACACTAAACAGTGTACACTAAACACAGTGTGTACACTAAACACAGTGTGTACACTAAACAGTGTACACTAAACACAATGTGTACACTAAACAGTGTACACTAAACACACTGCGTACACTAAACACACTGTGTACACTAAAAACAGTGTGTACACTAAACTGTGTACACTAAACTGTGTACACTAGACACACTGTGTACACTAAACTGGGTACACTAAACTGTGTACACTAAACACTATGTGTACACTAGACACACCGTGTACACCAGGGGTCGGGAACCTATGGCTCGCGAGCCAGATGTGGCTCTTTTGATGATTGCATATGGCTCGCAGATAAAACAAAATATTCTCACTTGTTTTAATCCATCCATCGATTTTTCACTGCGCATGTCCTGTTCAGGGCTGCAGGAGCAATTGTCCATTATTTTAATTGGATGATACTGGCCTACGTTTGCCGTTGCTGGGTAAAACAGGTAAACGCCCCCTTTTGAATCAGTCTGAGACTGCGTCTGCTCGGTCATTAGCTCAAAGCTAACCCTTCGACGAAGAAGATGGCGAAAAGAAAAAAAGACGACGAGTATCGTACATTTCAGGACGAATGGACCGAAGAATTCGCCTTTGTGGAGAGAGCGGGTTCTGCGGTGTGTCTAATTTGCAATGGCAAAATTACATCGTTGAAACGGTCGAATGTAAAGCGGCACTTCGACACGCGCCACGCTACCTTTGCATCAAAATACCCTGCGGGAGACAGCAGAAAGAAAGCGTGCCAAGAGCTTCTGAGCAGGGTGCAAGCTAGCCAGCAGCAACTCCGCGTATGGACCCGGCAAGGTGACTATAATTCGGCTAGCTTTGCTGGTTCTTTAGCAATAGTGAGGAACGGAAAACCATTCACAGATGGCGAGTATGCTAAAACGTTCATGCTGGATGTAGCCAATGAACTTTTTGATGATCTTCCGAACAAAGACAAGATAATCAAACGGATACAAGACATGCCTCTGTCGGCAAGAACTGTTCATGATCGTACCATCCTGATGGCAAACAAAGTGGAGGAAACGCAAGTGAAGGACATAAATGCAGCGCCGTTCTTTTCTCTGGCTTTGGATGAGTCAACAGACGTGAGCCATTTGTCGCAGTTCAGCGTGATTGCAAGATATGCTGTTGGTGACACACTGCGCGAAGAAAGTCTTGCTGTTCTGCCATTAAAAGGGTCCACAAGAGGTGAGGATTTATTCAAGTCTTTCATGGAGTTTGCTCAAGAAAAAAGTCTACCTATGGATAAACTTCTCTCAGTGTGTACTGATGGTGCTCCGTGTATGGTGGGGAAAAACAAAGGATTTGTGGCGCTTCTCCGTGAACATGAAAATAGACCCATCCTAAGTTTCCATTGCATTATACACCAGGAGGCACTTTGTGCTCAGATGTGTGACAGGCAGTTTGGCGAAGTGATGTCGCTGGTCATTCGTGTGATCAACTTTATTGTTGCCCGAGCCTTAAATGATCGCCAGTTTAAAACACTGCTGGATGAAGTTGTAAATAACTATCCTGGTCTGCTTTTGCACAGCAATGTGCGTTGGTTGTCAAGAGGGAAGGTGCTTAGCCGTTTTGCGGCTTGCCTGAACGAAATCCGGACTTTCCTTGAAATGAAAGGCGTCGGGCATCCTGAGCTAGCCGACACCGAGTGGCTCCTCAAGTTTTACTATCTCGTAGATCTGACTGAACATCTGAACCAGCTCAACGTGAAAATGCAAGGCATTGGAAATACAGTGTTATCCCTTCAACAAGCTGTATTTGCTTTTGAAAACAAGCTGGAGCTTTTCATCACGGATCTTGAAACAGGTCGTTTACTACATTTTGAAAAACTGAGCCAATTTAAAGATGCATGCACAGCAAGTGAGCCCATTCAAAACCTTGATCTCCACCAGCTAGCTGGCTGCACATCCAGTCTTCTACAGTCCTTCAAAGCACGCTTTGGAGAATTTCGTGAGCACACTCGTCTTTTTAAGTTCATCACCCATCCAAACGAGTGTTCACTGAACACAGCCGACCTGAATTACATCCCTGGTGTCTCCGTCAGAGATTTTGAAGCAGAAGTGGCTGACCTGAAGGCCTCAGACATGTGGGTGAATAAGTTCAAGTCACTGAATGAAGATTTGGAAAGAATCACACGACAGAAAGCGGAGTTGGCGAGCAAGCACATGTGGACAGAAATGAAAAAACTCCAACCCGAAGACCAGCTGATTCTCAAAACTTGGAACGCGCTTCCTGTCACATACCACACACTGCAGCGTGTGAGTATTGCTGTATTGACCATGTTTGGATCTACGTATGCATGTGAGCAGTCATTCTCACATCTTAAAAACATCAAGTCCAACCTACGATCACGTTTAACGGATGAAAGCCTCAACGCTTGCATGAAGCTTAACCTCACCAAGTACCAACCCGACTACAAAGACATCAGCAAATCCATGCAGCACCAGAAGTCGCATTAATGGTGAGTGTTATAACAACATTATTTAAAAGAATACATTCAGAGGCTTATTATACTGACATTTAGTTGAATTCACTTTTAAAATATATTATATGGCTCTCACTGAAATAAATTTCCAAATTTTTTGCTTTCATGGCTCTCTTAGTCAAAAAGGTTCCCGACCCCTGGTGTACACTAAACACAGTGTGTACACTAAATCGTTAACACTGTGGGGCGCTGTGGAGCCACAGAGCTGGGGCCACGCTCACCACCACCACCACAACAACCACTGTGGGTATCTGTGTGATGAGTCTGTGGGTATCTGTGTGATGAGTCGGTGGGTCTTTGTGGTGAGTCTGTGGGTCTCCTGTGTGGTGAGTCTGTGGGTTTCTGTGTGATGAGTCTGTGGGTCTCTGTGTGGTGAGTCTGTGGGTCTCTGTGTGATGAGTCTATGGGTCTCTGTGGTGAGTCTATGGGTCTCTGTGTGGTGAGTCTTTGGGTCTCTGTGTGATGAGTCTATGGGTCTCTGTGGTGAGTCTATGGGTCTCTGTGGTGAGTCTATGGGTCTCTGTGTGGTGAGTCTTTGGGTCTCTGTGTGATGAGTCTATGGGTCTCTGTGGTGAGTCTATGGGTCTCTGTGTGATGAGTCTGTGGGTCTCTGTGTGGTGAGTCTGTGGGTCTCTGTGTGATGAGTCTATGGGTCTCTCTGTGTGGTGAGTCTGTGGGTCTCTGTGTGGTGAGTCTGTGGGTCTCTGTGTGATGAGTCTGTGGGTCTCTGTGGTGAGTCTGTGGGTCTCTGTGGTGAGTCTGTGGGTCTCTGTGTGATGAGTCTGTGGGTATCTGTGTGATGAGTCTGTGGGTCTCTGTGGTGAGTCTGTGGGTCTCTGTGGTGAGTCTGTGGGTCTCTGTGTGATGAGTCTGTGGGTATCTGTGTGATGAGTCTGTGGGTCTCTGTGGTGAGTCTGTGGGTCTCTGTGGTGAGTCTGTGGGTCTCTGTGTGATGAGTCTGTGGGTATCTGTGTGATGAGTCTGTGGGTCTCTGTGGTGAGTCTGTGGGTCTCTGTGTGATGAGTCTGTGGGTCTCTGTGTGATGAGTCGGTGGGTCTCTGTGTGGTGAGTCTGTGGGTCTCTGTGTGATGAGTCTGTGGGTCTCTGTGGTGAGTCTGTGGGTCTCTGTGTGGTGAGTCTGTGGGTCTCTGTGTGATGAGTCTGTGGGTCTCTGTGGTGAGTCTGTGGGTCTCTGTGTGATGAGTCTGTGGGTCTCTGTGGTGAGTCTGTGGGTCTCTGTGTGATGAGTCTGTGGGTCTCTGTGGTGAGTCTGTGGGTCTCTGTGTGATGAGTCTGTGGGTCTCTGTGGTGAGTCTGTCGGTCTCTGTGTGATGAGTCTATAGGTCTCTGTGTGGTGAGTCTGTGGGTCTCTCTGTGTGGTGAGTCTGTAGGTCTCTGTGTGGTGAGTCGGTGGGTCTCTCTGTGTGGTGAGTTTCTGGGTCTCTGTGTGGTGAGTCTGTGGGTCTCTGTGTGTGAGTCTGTGGGTCTCTGTGTGGTGAGTCTGTATTTCTCTGTGTGGTGCGTCTGTGGGTGTCTCTGTGTGGTGAGTCTGTGGGTCTCTGTGTGGTGAGTCTGTGGGTTTCTTTGTGATGAGTCTGTGGGTCTCTGTGTGATGAGTCTATAGATCTCTGTGTGGTGAGTCTGTGGGTCTCTGTGTGATGAGTCTGTGGGTCTCTGTGGTGAGTCTGTGGGTCTCTGTGTGATGAGTCTGTGGGTCTCTGTGGTGAGTCTATGGGTCTCTGTGGTGAGTCTATGGGTCTCTGTGTGATGAGTCTGTGGGTCTCTGTGTGGTGAGTCTGTGGGTCTCTGTGTGATGAGTCTATGGGTCTCTCTGTGTGGTGAGTCTGTGGGTCTCTGTGTGGTGAGTCTGTGGGTCTCTGTGTGATGAGTCTATGGGTCTCTCTGTGTGGTGAGTCTGTGGGTTTCTGTGTGATGAGTCGGTGGGTCTCTGTGTGGTAAGTCTGTGGGGCTCTCTGTGTGGTGAGTCTGTGGGTTTCTGTGTGATGAGTCTGTGGGTCTCTGTGTGATGAGTCGGTGGGTCTCTGTGTGGTAAGTCCGTGGGTCTCCTGTGTGATGAGTCTGTGGGTCTCTGTGTGGTGAGTCTGTGGGTCTCTGTGTGGTGAGTCTGTGGGTCTCTGTGTGATGAGTCTATGGGTCTCTGTGGTGAGTCTGTGGGTCTATGTGTGATGAGTCTATGGGTCTCTGTGTGATGAGTCTGTGGGTCTCTCTGTATGGTGAGTCTGTGGGTTTCTGTGTGATGAGTCGGTGGGTCTCTGTGTGGTAAGTCTGTGGGTCTCTGTGTGGTGAGTCTGTGGGTCTCCTGTGTGGTGAGTCTGTGGGACACCTGTGTGGTGAGTCTGTGGGTCTCTGTGTGGTAAGTCTGTGGGTTTCTGTGTGGTAAGTCTGTGGGTCTCCTGTGTGGTAAGTCTGTGGGTTTCTGTGTGGTGAGTCTGTGGGTCTCCTGTGTGGTGAGTCTGTGGGACTCCTGTGTGGTGAGTCTGTGGGTTTCTGTGTGGTGAGTCTGTGGGTCTCCTGTGTGGTGAGTCTGTGGGACTCCTGTGTGGTGAGTCTGTGGGTTTCTGTGTGGTAAGTCTGTGGGTCTCCTGTGTGGTGAGTCTGTGGGTCTCTCTGTGTGGTGAGTCTGTGGGTTTCTTTGTGATGAGTCTGTGGGTCTCTGTGTGGTGAGTCTGTGGGCCTCTGTGTGGTGAGTCTATGGGTATCTGTGTGATGAGTCTGTGGGTCTCTGTGTCGTGAGTCTATAGGTCTCTGTGTGATGAGTCTGTGGGTCTCTGTGGTGAATCTGTGGGTGTCTGTGTGGTGAGTCTGTGGGTCTCTGTGTGATGAGTCTGTGGGTCTCTGTGTGGTGAGTCTGTGGGTCTCTGTGGTGAGTCTATGGGTCTCTGTGTGATGAGTCGGTGGGTCTCTGTGTGGTGAGTCGGTGGGTCTCTGTGTGGTGAGTCTGTGGGTCTCTGTGTGGTGAGTCTGTGGGTCTCTGTGTGATGAGTCTGTGGGTCTCTGTGGTGAATCTGTGGGTGTCTGTGTGGTGAGTCTGTCGGTCTCTGTGTGGTGAGCCTGTGGGTCTCTGTGTGGTAAGTCTGTGGGTATCTGTGTGATGAGTCTGTGGGTCTCTGTGATGAGTCTGTGGGTATCTGTGTGATGAGTTTGTGGGTCTCTGTGTGGTAAGTCTGTGGGTATCTGTGTGATGAGTCTGTGGGTCTCTGTGTGGTAAGTCTGTGGGTATCTGTGTGATGAGTTTGTGGGTCTCTGTGTGGTAAGTCTGTGGGTATCTGTGTGATGAGTCTGTGGGTCTCTGTGTGGTAAGTCTGTGGGTATCTGTGTGATGAGTCTATGGGTCTCTGTAGTGAGTCTGTGGGTATCTGTGTGATGAGTCTGTGGGTCTCTGTGGTGAGTCTGTGGGCATCTGTGTGATGAGTCTGTGGGTCTCTGTGGTGAGTCTGTGGGTCTCTGTGTGATGAGTCTGTGGGTCTCTGTGGTGAGTCTGTGGGCATCTGTGTGATGAGTCTGTGGGTCTCTGTGGTGAGTCTGTGGGTCTCTGTGTCATGAGTCTGTGGGTCTCTGTGGTGAGTCTGTGGGTCTCTGTGTGATGAGTCTATGGGTCTCTGTGGTGAGTCTGTGGGTATCTGTGTGATGAGTCTGTGGGTCTCTGTGTGGGGAGTCTGTGGGTATCTGTGTGATGAGTCTATGGGTCTCTGTGGTGAGTCTGTGGGTATCTGTGTGATGAGTCTATGGGTCTCTGTGGTGAGTCTGTGGGTCTCTGTGGTGAGTCTGTGGGTCTCTGTGTGATGAGTCTATGGGTCTCTGTGGTGAGTCTGTGGGTCTCTGTGGTGAGTCTGTGGGTCTCTGTGTGATGAGTCTATGGGTCTCTGTGGTGAGTCTGTGGGTCTCTGTGTGATGAGTCTGTGGGTCTCTGTGTGGTGAGTCTATGGGTCTCTGTGTGGTGAGTCTGTGGGTTTCTGTGTGATGAGTCTGTGGGTCTCTGTGGTGAGTCTGTGGGTCTCTGTGTGATGAGTCTATGGGTCTCTGTGGTGAGTCTGTGGGTCTCTGTGTGATGAGTCTATGGGTCTCTCTATGTGGTGAGTCAGTGGGTTTCTGTGTGATGAGTCGGTGGGTCGCTGTGTGATGAGTCTATGGGTCTCTCTGTGTGGTGAGTCTGTGGGTTTCTGTGTGATGAGTCGGTGGGTCTCTGTGTGGTAAGTCTGTGGGTCTCCTGTGTGGTGAGTCTGTGGGTTTCTGTGTGGTGAGTCTGTGGGTCTCTTTGTGTGGTGAGTCTGTGGGTTTCTGTGTGATGAGTCAGTGGGTCTCTGTGTGGTAAGTCTGTGGGTCTCCTGTGTGGTGAGTCTGTGGGTTTCTGTGTGGTGAGTCTGTGGGTCTCTCTGTGTGGTGAGTCTGTGGGTTTCTGTGTGATGAGTCTGTGGGTCTCTGTGTGATGAGTCTGTGGGTTTCTGTGTGGTGAGTCTGTGGGTCTCTGTGGTGAGTCTGTGGGTCTCTGTGTGGTGAGTCTGTGGGTCTCTGTGTGATGAGTCTATGGGTCTCTGTGGTGAGTCTGTGGGTCTCTGTGTGATGAGTCTATGGGTCTCTCTGTGTGACGAGTCTATGGGTCTCTCTGTGTGGTGAGTCTGTGGGTTTCTGTGTGATGAGTCGGTGGGTCTCTGTGTGGTAAGTCTGTGGGTCTCCTGTGTGGTGAGTATGTGGGTTTCTGTGTGGTGAGTCTGTGGGTCTCTCTGTGTGGTGAGTCTGTGGGTTTCTGTGTGATGAGTCTGTGGGTCTCTGTGTGATGAGTCTGTGGGTCTCTCTGTGTGATGAGTCTGTGGGTCTCTCTGTGTGGTGAGTCTGTGGATCTCTGTGTGGTGAGGCTGTGGGTCTCTCTGTGTGGTGAGTCTGTGGGTCTCTGTGTGATGAGTCTGTGGGTCTCTGTGTGGTGAGTCTGTGGGTTTCTGTGTGGTGAGTCTGTGGGTCTCTCTGTGTGGTGAGTCTGTGGGTTTCTGTGTGATGAGTCTGTGGGTCTCTGTGTGATGAGTCTGTGGGTCTCTCTGTGTGATGAGTCTGTGGGTCTCTCTGTGTGGTGAGTCTGTGGATCTCTGTGTGGTGAGGCTGTGGGTCTCTCTGTGTGGTGAGTCTGTGGGTCTCTGTGTGATGAGTCTGTGGGTCTCTGTGTGGTGAGTCTGTGGGTTTCTGTGTGGTGAGTCTGTGGGTCTCCTGTGTGGTGAGTCCGTGGGTCTCTGTGTGGTGAGTCTGTGGGTCTCTGTGTGATGAGTCTATGGGCCTCTGTGTGGTGAGTCTGTTGGTCTCTGTGTGGTGATTCTGAGGGTCTCTATGTGGTGAGTCTGTGGGTCTCTGTGTGGTGAGTCTGTCGGTCTCTCTGTGTGATGAGTCTGTGGGTCTCTCTGTGTGGTGAGTCTGTGGGTCTCTGTGTGGTGAGTCTGTGGGTCTCTGTGTGGTGAGTCTGTGGGTTTCTATGTGGTGAGTCTGTGGGTCTCTGTGTGGTGAGTCTGTGGGTTTCTGTGTGATGAGTCTATGGGTCTCTCTGTGTGGTGAGTCTGTGGGTTTCTGTGTGGTGAGTCTGTGGGTTTCCTGTGCGGTGAGTCTGTGGGTCTCTGTGTGATGAGTCTGTGGGTCTCTGTGTAGTGAGTCTGTGGGTCTCTGTGTGGTGATTCTGTGGGTCTCTGTGTGGTGAGTCTGTGGGTCTCTGTGTGATGAGTCTATGGGTCTGTCTGTGGTGAGTCTGTGGGTCTCTGTGGTGAGTCTATGGGTCTCTGTGTGGTGAGTCTGTGGGTCTCTCTGTGTGGTGAGTCTGTGGGTCTCTGTGGTGAGTCTGTGGGTCTCTGTGTGATGAGTCTATGGGTCTCTCTGTGTGATGAGTATATGGGTCTCTCTGTGTGGTGAGTCTGTGGGTTTCTGTGTGATGAGTCGGTGGGTCTCTGTGTGGTAAGTCTGTGGGTCTCCTGTGTAGTGAGTCTGTGGGTTTCTGTGTGGTGAGTCTGTGGGTCTCTCTGTGTGGTGAGTCTGTGGGTTTCTGTGTGATGAGTCTGTGGGTCTCTGTGTGGTGAGTCTGTCGGTCTCTGTGTGGTGAGTCTGTGGGTCTCTCTATGGGGTGAGTCTGTGGGTCTCTGTGTGGTGAGTCTGTGGGTCTCTGTGTGATGAGTCTGTGGGTCTCTGTGTGGTGAGTCAGTGGGTCTCTGCGTGGTGAGTCTGTGGGTCTCTGTGTGGGGAGTCTGTGGGTCTCTGTGTGGTGAGTCTGTGGGTCTCTGTGTGGTGAGTCTGTCGGTCTCTCTGTGTGATGAGTCTGTGGGTCTCTCTGTGTGATGAGTCTGTGGGTCTCTCTGTGTGGTGAGTCTGTGGATCTCTGTGTGGTGAGGCTGTGGGGCTCTCTGTGTGGTGAGTCTGTGGGTCTCTGTGTGATGAGTCTGTGGGTCTCTGTGTGGTGAGTCTGTGGGTTTCTGGGTGGTGAGTCTGTGGGTCTCCTGTGTGGTGAGTCCGTGGGTCTCTGTGTGGTGAGTCTGTGGGTCTCTGTGTGGTGAGTCTGTCGGTCTCTCTGAGTGATGAGTCTGTGGGTCTCTCTGTGTGGTGAGTCTGTGGGTCTCTGTGTGGTGAGTCTGTGGGTCTCTGTGTGGTGAGTCTGTGGGTGTCTGTGTGGTGAGTCTGTGGGTCTCTCTGTGTGGTGAGTCTGTGTGTTTCTATGTGGTGAGTTTGTGGGTCTCTGTGTGGTGAGTCTGTGGGTTTCTGTGTGATGAGTCTATGGGTCTCTCTGTGTAGTGAGTCTGTGGGTTTCTGTGTGGTGAGTCTGTGGGTTTCCTGTGTGGTGAGTCTGTGGGTCTCTGTGTGATGAGTCTGTGGGTCTCTGTGTAGTGAATCTGTGGGTCTCTTTTTGGTGATTCTGTGGGTCTCTCTGTGGTGAGTCTGTGGGTCTCTGTGGTGAGTCTATGGGTCTCTGTGTGGTGAGTCTGTGGGTCTCTCTGTGTGGTGAGTCTGTGGGTCTCTGTGTGGTGAATCTGTGGGTCTCTGTGTGGTGAGTCTGTGGGTCTCTGTGTGATGAGTCTATGGGTCTCTCTGTGTGGTGAGTCTGTGGGTCTCTGTGTGTGAGTCTGTGGGTCTCTGTGTGGTGAGTCTGTGGGTCTCTGTGTGGTGAGTCTGTGGGTCTCTGTGTGGTGAGTCTGTGGGTCTCTGTGGTGAGTCTATGGGTCTCTGTGTGGTGAGTTTGTGGGTCTCTGTGTGATGAGTCTATGGGTCTCTGTGTGGTGAGTCTGTGGGTCTCTGTGTGGTGAGTCTGTGGGTCTCTGTGTGGTGAGTCTGTGGGTCTCTGTGTGGTGAGTCTGTGGGTCTCTCTGTGTGGTGAGTCTGTGGGTCTCTGTGTGATGAGTCTGTGGGTCTCTGTGTGGTGAGTCTGTGGGTTTCTGTGTGGTGAGTCTGTGGGTCTCTCTGTGTGGTGAGTCTGTGGGTTTCTGTGTGGTGAGTCTGTCGGTCTCTCTGTGTGATGAGTCTGTGGGTCTCTCTGTGTGGTGAGTCTGTGGGTCTCTGTGTGGTGAGTCTGTGGGTCTCTGTGTGGTGAGTCTGTGGGTCTCTGTGTGGTGAGTCTGTGGGTCTCTGTGTGGTGAGTCTGTGGGTTTCTGTGTGGTGAGTCTGTGGGTCTCTTTGCGTGGTGAGTCTGTGGGTTTCTGTGTGGTGAGTCTGTGGGTCTCTGTGTGGTGAGTCTGTGGGTTTCTGTGTGATGAGTCTATGGGACTCTCTGTGTGGTGAGTCTGTGGGTTTCTGTGTGGTGAGTCTGTGGGTCTCCTGTGTGGTGAGTCTGTGGGTCTCTGTGTGGTGATTCTGTGGGTCTCTGTGTGGTGAGTTTGTGGGTCTCTGTGTGATGAGTCTATGGGTCTCTCTGTGTGGTGAGTCTGTGGGTCTCTGTGTGATGAGTCTGTGGGTCTCTGTGTGGTGAGTCTATGGGCCTCTCTGTGTGGTGAGTCTGTGGGTCTCTGTGTGTGAGTCTGTGCGTCTCTGTGTGGTGAGTCTGTGGGTCTCTGTGTGTGAGTCTGTGGGTCTCTGTGTGGTGAGTCTGTTGGTCTCTGTGTGGTGAGTCTGTGCGTCTCTCTGTGTGGTGAGTCTGTGGGTCTCTGTGTGGTGAGTCTGTGGGTCTCTGTGTGGTGAGTTTGTGGGTCTCTGTGTGATGAGTCTATGGGTCTCTGTGTGGTGAGTCTGTGGGTCCTTGTGTGATGAATCTGTGGGTCTCTGTGTGGTGAGTCTGTGGGTTTCTGTGTGGTGAGTCTGTGGGTCTCTCTGTGTGGTGAGTCTGTGGGTTTCTGTGTGGTGAGTCTGTGGGTCTGCTGTGTGGTGAGTCTGTGAGTCTTTGTGTGGCGAGTCTGTCGGTCTCTCTGTGTGATGAGTCTGTGGGTCTCTCTGTGTGGTGAGTCTGTGGGTCTCTGTGTGTGAGTCTGTGGGTCTCTGTGTGGTGAGTCTGTGGGTCTCTGTGTGGTGAGTCTGTGGGTCTCTGTGTGGTGAGTCTGTGGGTCTCTGTGTGGTGAGTCTGTGGGTTTCTGTGTGGTGAGTCTGTGGGTCTCTTTGCGTGGTGAGTCTGTGGGTTTCTGTGTGGTGAGTCTGTGGGTCTCTGTGTGGTGAGTCTGTGGGTTTCTGTGTGATGAGTCTATGGGTCTCTCTGTGTGGTGAGTCTGTGGGTTTCTGTGTGGTGAGTCTGTGGGCCTCCTGTGTGGTGAGTCTGTGGGTCTCTGTGTGATGAGTCTGTGGGTCTCTGTGTGGTGAGTCTGTGGGTTTCTGTCTGATGAGTCTATGGGGCTCTCTGTGTGGTGAGTCTGTGGGTCTCTGTGTGATGAGTCTGTGGGTGTCTCTGTGGTGAGTCTGTGTGTCTCTGTTGTGAGTCTATGGGTCTCTGTGTGGTGAGTCTGTGGGTCTCTCTGTGTGGTGAGTCTGTGGGTCTCTGTGTGGTGAGTCTGTGGGTCTCTGTGTGGTGAGTCTGTGGGTCTCTGTGTGTGAGTCTGTGCGTCTCTGTGTGGTGAGTCTGTGGGTCTCTGTGTGGTGAGTCTGTGGCTCTCTGTGTGGTGAGTCTGTGGGTCTCTGTGTGTGAGTCTGTGCGTCTCTCTGTGTGGTGAGTCTGTGGGTCTCTGTGTGGTGAGTCTGTGGGTTTCTGTGTGGTGAGTCTGTGGGTCTCTGTGTGATGAGTCTGTGGGTCTCTGTGTGATGAGTTTATGGGTCTCTGTGTGATGAGTCTATGGGTCTCTGTGTGGTGAGTCTGTGGGTCTCTGTGTGGTGAGTCTGTGGGTCTCTGTGTGGTGAGTCTGTGGGTCTCTGTGTGGTGAGTCTGTGGGTCTCTGTGTGTGAGTCTGTGGGTCTCTGTGTGGTGAGTCTGTGGGTTTCTGTGTGTGAGTCTGTGGGTCTCTGTTTGGTGAGTTTATGGGTCTCTGTGTGGTGAGTCTGTGGGTCTCTGTGTGGTGAGTCTATGGGTCTCTGTGTGGTGAGTCTGTGGGTCTCTGTGTGGTGAGTCTATGGGTCTCTGTGTGGTGAGTCTGTGGGTCTCTGTGTGGTGAGTCTGTGGGTCTCTCTGTGTTATGAGTCTGTGGGTCTCTGTGTGGTGAGTCTGTGGGTCTCTCTGTGTGATGAGTCTGTGGGTCTCTATGTGATGAGTCTGTAGGTCTCTGTGTAGTGAGTCTGTGGGTCTCTTTTTGGTGAGTCTGTGGGTCTCTGTGTGGTGATTCTGTGGGTCTCTGTGTGGTGAGTCTGTGGGTCTCTGTGTTATGAGTCTATGGGTCTCTCTGTGTGGTGAGTCTGTGGGTCTCTGTGTGATGAGTCTGTGGGTCTCTCTGTGGTGAGTCTGTGTGTCTCTGTTGTGAGTCTATGGGTCTCTATGTGGTGAGTCTGTGGGTCTCTCTGTTTGGTGAGTCTGTGGGTCTCTGTGTGGTGAGTCTGTGGGTATCTGTGTGATGAGTCTATAGGTCTCTGTGTGGTGAGTCTGTGGGTCTCTGTGTGGTGAGTTTGTGGGTCTCTGTGTGATGAGTCTATGGGTCTCTGTGTGGTGAGTCTGTGGGTCTCTGTGTGGTGAGTCTGTGGGTCTCTCTGTGTGGTCAGTCTGTGGGTCCTTGTGTGATGAGTCTGTGGGTCTCTGTGTGGTGAGTCTGTGGGTTTCTGTGTGGTGAGTCTGTCGGTCTCTCTGTGGTGAGTCTGTGGGACTCTGTTGTGAGTCTATGGGTCTCTGTGTGGTGAGTCTGTGGGTCTCTCTGTGTGGTGAGTCTGTGGGTCTCTGTGTGGTGAGTCTGTGGGTCTCTGTGTGGTGAGTCTGTGGGTCTCTGTGTGATAAGTCTATGGGCCTCTCTGTGTGGTGAGTCTGTGGGTCTCTGTGTGTGAGTCTGTGCGTCTCTGTGTGGTGAGTCTGTGGGTCTCTGTGTGGTGAGTCTGTGGCTCTCTGTGTGGTGAGTCTGTGGGTCTCTGTGTGGTGAGTCTGTTGGTCTCTGTGTGGTGAGTCTGTGCGTCTCTCTGTGTGGTGAGTCTGTGGGTCTCTGTGTGGTGAGTCTGTGGGTCTCTGTGTGGTGAGTTTGTGGGTCTCTGTGTGATGAGTCTATGGGTCTCTGTGTGGTGAGTCTGTGGGTCTCTGTGTGGTGAGTCTGTGGGTCTCTCTGTGTGGTGAGTCTGTGGGTCCTTGTGTGATGAATCTGTGGGTCTCTGTGTGGTGAGTCTGTGGGTTTCTGTGTGGTGAGTCTGTGGGTCTCTCTGTGTGGTGAGTCTGTGGGTTTCTGTGTGGTGAGTCTGTGGGTCTGCTGTGTGGTGAGTCTGTGAGTCTTTGTGTGGTGAGTCTGTCGGTCTCTCTGTGTGATGAGTCTGTGGGTCTCTCTGTGTGGTGAGTCTGTGGGTCTCTGTGTGTGAGTCTGTGGGTCTCTGTGTGGTGAGTCTGTGGGTCTCTGTGTGGTGAGTCTGTGTGTCTCTGTGTGGTGAGTCTGTGGGTCTTTGTGTGGTGAGTCTGTGGGTTTCTGTGTGGTGAGTCTGTGGGTCTCTTTGCGTGGTGAGTCTGTGGGTTTCTGTGTGGTGAGTCTGTGGGTCTCTGTGTGGTGAGTCTGTGGGTTTCTGTGTGATGAGTCTATGGGTCTCTCTGTGTGGTGAGTCTGTGGGTTTCTGTGTGGTGAGTCTGTGGGCCTCCTGTGTGGTGAGTCTGTGGGTCTCTGAGTGATGAGTCTGTGGGTCTTTGTGTGGTGAGTCTGTGGGTTTCTGTGTGATGAGTCTATGGGGCTCTCTGTGTGGTGAGTCTGTGGGTCTCTGTGTGATGAGTCTGTGGGTGTCTCTGTGGTGAGTCTGTGTGTCTCTGTTGTGAGTCTATGGGTCTCTGTGTGGTGAGTCTGTGGGTCTCTCTGTGTGGTGAGTCTGTGGGTCTTTGTGTGGTGAGTCTGTGGGTCTCTGTGTGGTGAGTCTGTGGGTCTCTTTGCGTGGTGAGTCTGTGGGTTTCTGTGTGGTGAGTCTGTGGGTCTCTGTGTGGTGAGTCTGTGGGTTTCTGTGTGATGAGTCTATGGGTCTCTCTGTGTGGTGAGTCTGTGGGTTTCTGTGTGGTGAGTCTGTGGGCCTCCTGTGTGGTGAGTCTGTGGGTCTCTGTGTGATGAGTCTGTGGGTCTCTGTGTGGTGAGTCTGTGGGTTTCTGTGTGATGAGTCTATGGGGCTCTCTGTGTGGTGAGTCTGTGGGTCTCTGTGTGATGAGTCTGTGGGTGTCTCTGTGGTGAGTCTGTGTGTCTCTGTTGTGAGTCTATGGGTGTCTGTGTGGTGAGTCTGTGGGTCTCTCTGTGTGGTGAGTCTGTGGGTCTCTGTGTGGTGAGTCTGTGGGTCTCTGTGTGGTGAGTCTGTGGGTCTCTGTGTGTGAGTCTGTGCGTCTCTGTGTGGTGAGTCTGTGGGTCTCTGTGTGGTGAGTCTGTGGCTCTCTGTGTGGTGAGTCTGTGGGTCTCTGTGTGTGAGTCTGTGCGTCTCTCTGTGTGGTGAGTCTGTGGGTCTCTGTGTGGTGAGTCTGTGGGTTTCTGTGTGGTGAGTCTGTGGGTCTCTGTGTGATGAGTCTGTGGGTCTCTGTGTGATGAGTTTATGGGTCTCTGTGTGATGAGTCTATGGGTCTCTGTGTGGTGAGTCTGTGTGTCTCTGTGTGGTGAGTCTGTGGGTCTCTGTGTGGTGAGTCTGTGGGTCTCTGTGTGGTGAGTCTGTGGGTCTCTGTGTGTGAGTCTGTGGGTCTCTGTGTGGTGAGTCTGTGGGTTTCTGTGTGTGAGTCTGTGGGTCTCTGTTTGGTGAGTTTATGGGTCTCTGTGTGGTGAGTCTGTGGGTCTCTGTGTGGTGAGTCTATGGGTCTCTGTGTGGTGAGTCTGTGGGTCTCTGTGTGGTGAGTCTATGGGTCTCTGTGTGGTGAGTCTGTGGGTCTCTGTGTGGTGAGTCTGTGGGTCTCTCTGTGTTATGAGTCTGTGGGTCTCTGTGTGGTGAGTCTGTGGGTCTCTCTGTGTGATGAGTCTGTGGGTCTCTATGTGATGAGTCTGTAGGTCTCTGTGTAGTGAGTCTGTGGGTCTCTTTTTGGTGAGTCTGTGGGTCTCTGTGTGGTGATTCTGTGGGTCTCTGTGTGGTGAGTCTGTGGGTATCTGTGTTATGAGTCTATGGGTCTCTCTGTGTGGTGAGTCTGTGGGTCTCTGTGTGATGAGTATGTGGGTCTCTCTGTGGTGAGTCTGTGTGTCTCTGTTGTGAGTCTATGGGTCTCTATGTGGTGAGTCTGTGGGTCTCTCTGTTTGGTGAGTCTGTGGGTCTCTGTGTGGTGAGTCTGTGGGTATCTGTGTGATGAGTCTATAGGTCTCTGTTTGGTGAGTCTGTGGGTCTCTGTGTGGTGAGTTTGTGGGTCTCTGTGTGATGAGTCTATGGGTCTCTGTGTGGTGAGTCTGTGGGTCTCTGTGTGGTGAGTCTGTGGGTCTCTCTGTGTGGTCAGTCTGTGGGTCCTTGTGTGATGAGTCTGTGGGTCTCTGTGTGGTGAGTCTGTGGGTTTCTGTGTGGTGAGTCTGTGGGTCTCTCTGTGGTGAGTCTGTGTGTCTCTGTTGTGAGTCTATGGGTCTCTGTGTGGTGAGTCTGTGGGTCTCTCTGTGTGGTGAGTCTGTGGGTCTCTGTGTGGTGAGTCTGTGGGTCTCTGTGTGGTGAGTCTGTGGGTCTCTGTGTGATAAGTCTATGGGCCTCTCTGTGTGGTGAGTCTGTGGGTCTCTGTGTGTGAGTCTGTGCGTCTCTGTGTGGTGAGTCTGTGGGTCTCTGTGTGGTGAGTCTGTGGCTCTCTGTGTGGTGAGTCTGTGGGTCTCTGTGTGTGAGTCTGTGGGTCTCTGTGTGGTGAGTCTGTTGGTCTCTGTGTGGTGAGTCTGTGCGTCTCTCTGTGTGGTGAGTCTGTGGGTCTCTGTGTGGTGAGTCTGTGGGTCCTTGTGTGGTGAGTTTGTGGGTCTCTGTGTGATGAGTCTATGGGTCTCTGTGTGGTGAGTCTGTGGGTCTCTGTGTGGTGAGTCTGTGGGTCTCTCTTTGTGGTGAGTCTGTGGGTCCTTGTGTGATGAATCTGTGGGTCTCTGTGTGGTGAGTCTGTGGGTTTCTGTGTGGTGAGTCTGTGGGTCTCTCTGTGTGGTGAGTCTGTGGGTTTCTGTGTGGTGAGTCTGTGGGTCTGCTGTGTGGTGAGTCTGTGAGTCTTTGTGTGGTGAGTCTGTCGGTCTCTCTGTGTGATGAGTCTGTGGGACTCTCTGTGTGGTGAGTCTCTGGGTCTCTGTGTGTGAGTCTGTGGGTCTCTGTGTGGTGAGTCTGTGGGTCTCTGTGTGGTGAGTCTGTGGGTCTCTGTGTGGTGAGTCTGTGGGTCTTTGTGTGGTGAGTCTGTGGGTTTCTGTGTGGTGAGTCTGTGGCTCTCTGTGTGGTGAGTCTGTGGGTTTCTGTGTGGTGAGTCTGTGGGTCTCTGTGTGGTGAGTCTGTGCGTTTCTGTGTGATGAGTCTATGGGTCTCTCTGTGTGGTGAGTCTGTGGGTTTCTGTGTGGTGAGTCTGTGGGCCTCCTGTGTGGTGAGTCTGTGGGTCTCTGTGTGATGAGTCTGTGGGTCTCTGTGTGGTGAGTCTGTGGGTTTCTGTGTGATGAGTCTATGGGGCTCTCTGTGTGGTGAGTCTGTGGGTCTCTGTGTGATGAGTCTGTGGGTGTCTCTGTGGTGAGTCTGTGTGTCTCTGTTGTGAGTCTATGGGTCTCTGTGTGGTGAGTCTGTGGGTCTCTCTGTGTGGTGAGTCTGTGGGTCTCTGTGTGGTGAGTCTGTGGGTCTCTGTGTGGTGAGTCTGTGGGTCTCTGTGTGATGAGTCTATGGGCCTCTCTGTGTGGTGAGTCTGTGGGTCTCTGTGTGTGAGTCTGTGCGTCTCTGTGTGGTGAGTCTGTGGGTCTCTGTGTGGTGAGTCTGTGGCTCTCTGTGTGGTGAGTCTGTGGGTCTCTGTGTGTGAGTCTGTGGGTCTCTGTGTGGTGAGTCTGTTGGTCTCTGTGTGGTGAGTCTGTGCGTCTCTCTGTGTGGTGAGTCTGTGGGTCTCTGTGTGGTGAGTCTGTGGGTTTCTGTGTGGTGAGTCTGTGGGTCTCTGTGTGATGAGTCTGTGGGTCTCTGTGTGATGAGTTTATGGGTCTCTGTGTGATGAGTCTATGGGTCTCTGTGTGGTGAGTCTGTGGGTCTCTGTGTGGTGAGTCTGTGGGTGTCTGTGTGGTGAGTCTGTGGGTCTCTGTGTGGTGAGTCTGTGGGTCTCTGTGTGTGAGTCTGTGGTCTCTGTGTGGTGAGTCTGTGGGTTTCTGTGTGTGAGTCTGTGGGTCTCTGTGTGGTGAGTCTGTGGGTCTCTCTGTGTGATGAGTCTGTGGGTCTCTATGTGATGAGTCTGTAGGTCTCTGTGTAGTGAGTCTGTGGGTCTCTTTTTGGTGAGTCTGTGGGTCTCTGTGTGGTGATTCTGTGGGTCTCTGTGTGGTGAGTCTGTGGGTCTCTGTGTGATGAGTCTATGGGTCTCTCTGTGTGGTGAGTCTGTGGGTCTCTGTGTGATGAGTCTGTGGGGCTCTCTGTGGTGAGTCTGTGTGTCTCTGTTGTGAGTCTATGGGTCTCTATGTGATGAGTCTGTGGGTCTCTGTGTGGTGAGTCTGTGGGTTCCTGTGTGATGAGTCTATGGGGCTCTCTGTGTGGTGAGTCTGTGGGTCTCTGTGTGATGAGTCTGTGGGTGTCTCAGTGGTGAGTCTGTGTGTCTCTGTTGTGAGTCTATGGGTCTCTGTGTGGTGAGTCTGTGGGTCTCTCTGTGTGGTGAGTCTGTGGGTCTCTGTGTGGTGAGTCTGTGGGTCTCTGTGTGGTGAGTCTGTGGGTCTCTGTGTGATGAGTCTATGGGCCTCTCTGTGTGGTGAGTCTGTGGGTCTCTGTGTGTGAGTCTGTGCGTCTCTGTGTGGTGAGTCTGTGGGTCTCTGTGTGGTGAGTCTGTGGCTCTCTGTGTGGTGAGTCTGTGGGTCTCTGTGTGTGAGTCTGTGGGTCTCTGTGTGGTGAGTCTGTTGGTCTCTGTGTGGTGAGTCTGTGCGTCTCTCTGTGTGGTGAGTCTGTGGGTCTCTGTGTGGTGAGTCTGTGGGTTTCTGTGTGGTGAGTCTGTGGGTCTCTGTGTGATGAGTCTGTGGGTCTCTGTGTGATGAGTTTATGGGTCTCTGTGTGATGAGTCTATGGGTCTCTGTGTGGTGAGTCTGTGGGTCTCTGTGTGGTGAGTCTGTGGGTCTCTGTGTGGTGAGTCTGTGGGTCTCTGTGTGGTGAGTCTGTGGGTCTCTGTGTGTGAGTCTGTGGGTCTCTGTGTGGTGAGTCTGTGGGTTTCTGTGTGTGAGTCTGTGGGTCTCTGTTTGGTGAGTTTATGGGTCTCTGTGTGGTGAGTCTGTGGGTCTCTGTGTGGTGAGTCTATGGGTCTCTGTGTGGTGAGTCTGTGGGTCTCTGTGTGGTGAGTCTATGGGTCTCTGTGTGGTGAGTCTGTGGGTCTCTGTGTGGTGAGTCTGTGGGTCTCTCTGTGTTATGAGTCTGTGGGTCTCTGTGTGGTGAGTCTGTGGGCCTCTCTGTGTGATGAGTCTGTGGGTCTCTATGTGATGAGTCTGTAGGTCTCTGTGTAGTGAGTCTGTGGGTCTCTTTTTGGTGAGTCTGTGGGTCTCTGTGTGGTGATTCTGTGGGTCTCTGTGTGGTGAGTCTGTGGGTCTCTGTGTGATGAGTCTATGGGTCTCTCTGTGTGGTGAGTCTGTGGGTCTCTGTGTGATGAGTCTGTGGGGCTCTCTGTGGTGAGTCTGTGTGTCTCTGTTGTGAGTCTATGGGTCTCTATGTGGTGAGTCTGTGGGTCTCTCTGTTTGGTGAGTCTGTGGGTCTCTGTGTGGTGAGTCTGTGGGTATCTGTGTGATGAGTCTATAGGTCTCTGTGTGGTGAGTCTGTGGGTCTCTGTGTGGTGAGTTTGTGGGTCTCTGTGTGATGAGTCAATGGGTCTCTGTGTGGTGAGTCTTTGGGTCTCTGTGTGGTGAGTCTGTGGGTCTCTCTGTGTGGTCAGTCTGTGGGTCCTTGTGTGATGAGTCTGTGGGTCTCTGTGTGGTGAGTCTGTGGGTTTCTGTGTGGTGAGTCTGTGGGTCTCTCTGTGTGGTGAGTCTGTGGGTTTCTGTGTGGTGAGTCTGTGGGTCTGCTGTGTGGTGAGTCTGTGAGTCTCTGTGTGGTGAGTCTGTCGGTCTCTCTGTGTGATGAGTCTGTGGGTCTCTCTGTGTGGTAAGTCTGTGGGTCTCTGTGTGGTGAGTCTGTGGGTCTCTGTGTGATGAGTCTGTGGGGCTCTCTGTGGTGAGTCTGTGTGTCTCTGTTGTGAGTCTATGGGTCTCTATGTGGTGAGTCTGTGGGTCTCTCTGTTTGGTGAGTCTGTGGGTCTCTGTGTGGTGAGTCTGTGGGTATCTGTGTGATGAGTCTATAGGTCTCTGTGTGGTGAGTCTGTGGGTCTCTGTGTGGTGAGTTTGTGGGTCTCTGTGTGATGAGTCAATGGGTCTCTGTGTGGTGAGTCTTTGGGTCTCTGTGTGGTGAGTCTGTGGGTCTCTCTGTGTGGTCAGTCTGTGGGTCCTTGTGTGATGAGTCTGTGGGTCTCTGTGTGGTGAGTCTGTGGGTTTCTGTGTGGTGAGTCTGTGGGTCTCTCTGTGTGGTGAGTCTGTGGGTTTCTGTGTGGTGAGTCTGTGGGTCTGCTGTGTGGTGAGTCTGTGAGTCTCTGTGTGGTGAGTCTGTCGGTCTCTCTGTGTGATGAGTCTGTGGGTCTCTCTGTGTGGTAAGTCTGTGGGTCTCTGTGTGGTGAGTCTGTGGGTCTCTGTGTGGTGAGTCTGTGGGTCTCTGTGTGGTGAGTCTGTGGGTCTCTGTGTGGTGAGTCTGTGGGTTTCTGTGTGGTGAGTCTGTGGGTCTCTTTGCGTGGTGAGTCTGTGGGTTTCTGTGTGGTGAGTCTGTGGGTCTCTGTGTGGTGAGTCTGTGGGTTTCTGTGTGATGAGTCTGTGGGTCTCTCTGTGTGGTGAGTCTGTGGGTTTCTGTGTGGTGAGTCTGTGGGCCTCCTGTGTGGTGAGTCTGTGGGTCTCTGTGTGATGAGTCTGTGGGTCTCTGTGTAGTGAGTCTGTGGGTCTCTTTTTGGTGAGTCTGTGGGTCTTTGTGTGGTGATTCTGTGGGTCTCTGTGTGGTGAGTCTGTGGGTCTCTGTGTGATGAGTCTATGGGTCTCTGTGTGGTGAGTCTGTGGGTCTCTGTGTGATGAGTCTATGGGGCTCTCTGTGTGGTGAGTCTGTGGGTCTCTGTGTGATGAGTCTGTGGGTGTCTCTGTGGTGAGTCTGTGTGTCTCTGTTGTGAGTCTATGGGTCTCTGTGTGGTGAGTCTGTGGGTCTCTCTGTGTGGTGAGTCTGTGGGTCTCTGTGTGGTGAGTCTGTGGGTCTCTGTGTGGTGAGTCTGTGGGTCTCTGTGTGATGAGTCTATGGGCCTCTCTGTGTGTTGAGTCTGTGGGTCTCTGTGTGTGAGTCTGTGCGTCTCTGTGTGGTGAGTCTGTGGGTCTCTGTGTGGTGAGTCTGTGGCTCTCTGTGTGGTGAGTCTGTGGGTCTCTGTGTGTGAGTCTGTGGGTCTCTGTGTGGTGAGTCTGTTGGTCTCTGTGTGGTGAGTCTGTGGGTTTCTGTGTGGTGAGTCTGTGGGTCTCTGTGTGGTGAGTCTGTGGGTCTCTGTGTGGTGAGTCTGTGGGTTTCTGTGTGGTGATTCTGTGGGTCTCTCTGTGTTGTGAGTCTGTGGGTTTCTGTGTGGTGAGTCTGTGGGTCTCTGTGTGATGAGTCTATGGGTCTCTGTGTGGTGAGTCTGTAGGTCTCTGTGTGGTGAGTCTGTGGGTCTCTGTGTGGTGAGTCTGTGGGCATCTGTGTGATGAGTCTGTGGGTCTCTGTGGTGAGTCTGTGGGTCTCTGTGTGATGAGTCTATGGGTATCTGTGTGGTGAGTCTGTGGGTCTCTTGTGTGGTGAGTCTGTGGGTCTCTCTGTGTTATGAGTCTGTGGGTCTTTGTGTGGTGAGTCTGTGGGGCTCTCTGTGTGATGAGTCTGTGGGTCTCTGTGTGATGAGTCTGTGGGTCTCTGTGTAGTGAGTCTGTGGGTCTCTTTGTGGTGAGTCTGTGGGTTTCTGTGTAGTGAGTCTGTGGGTCTCTGTGTGGTGAGTCTGTGGGTCTCTGTGTAGTGAGTCTATGGGTCTCTTTGTGGTGAGTCTGTGGGTCTCTGTGTGGTGAGTCTGTGGGTCTCTGTGTGGTGTGTGGTCACTGTGTACAGGTGTTTGCTGAGTGTGTACAGGTGTGGTGCTTAGTGTGTACAGGTGTGTGCTGAGATTGTACAGGTGTGTGCTGAGTGTGTACAGGTGTGTGCTGAGTGTGTGCTGAGTGTGTACAGGTGTGTGTTGAGTGTGTACAGGTGTGTGCTGATTGTGTGTGCTGAGTGTGTACAGGTGTGTGCTGAGTGTATACAGGTGTGTGCTGAGTGTGTACAGGTGTGGTGCTGAGTGTGTACTGGTGTGTGCTGAGTGTGTGTGCTGAGTGTGTACAGGTGTGTGCTGAGTGTGTGTGCTAGGTGTGTGCTGAGTGTGTGTGCTGAGTGTGTACAGGTGTGTGCTGAGATTGTACAGGTGTGTGCTGAGTGTGTACAGGTGTGTGCTGAGATTGTACAGGTGTGTGCTGAGTGTGTACAGGTGTGTGCTGAGTGTGTGTGCTGAGTGTGTACAGGTGTGTGGTGAGTGTGTACTGGTGTGTGCTGAGTGTGTACAGGTGTGTGGTGAGTGTGTACAGGTGTGTGCTGAGTGTGTACAGGTGTGTGCTGAGTGTATACAGGTGTGTGCTGAGTGTGTACAGGTGTGGTGCTGAGTGTGTACTGGTGTGTGCTGAGTGTGTGTGCTGAGTGTGTACAGGTGTGTGCTGAGTGTGTGTGCTAGGTGTGTGCTGAGTGTGTGTGCTGAGTGTGTACAGGTGTGTGCTGAGATTGTACAGGTGTGTGCTGAGTGTGTACAGGTGTGTGCTGAGATTGTACAGGTGTGTGCTGAGTGTGTACAGGTGTGTGCTGAGTGTGTGTGCTGAGTGTGTACAGGTGTGTGGTGAGTGTGTACTGGTGTGTGCTGAGTGTGTACAGGTGTGTGGTGAGTGTGTACAGGTGTGTGCTGAGTGTGTACAGGTGTGTGCTGAGTGTGTGTGCTGAGTGTGTACAGGTGTGTGCTAAGTGTGTACAGGTGTGTGCTGAGTGTGTACAGGTGTGTGCTGAGTGTGTACAGGTGTGTGCTAAGTGTGTACAGGTGTGTGCTGAGAGTATACTGGTGTGTGCTGAGTGTGTACAGGTGAGTGCTGAGTGTGTACAGGTGTGGTGCTGATTACCTGTGCCCAGGTACACGAACTTGCTCTGACGGTGACAGCACAGAGGCCCGGGGCTGCTCCACCTCGTCCCTGGTGCACGTGAAAACAAAAACAAATATAAAGTTCCCCCGTGTAGCCTTCAACAGGCTGTTTGGGGCAAGTGCATGCGAGACCCATCATGGCGAACGAGGTGGAAGTAGGCGTGGTCGCCTAGCAACCACGCCCGGCCGTCTTTGTCTCCCCAGCGACAACGTCGAGACGCCTTCATCCAGCGGTGGACTGACTATGGCTGATGATGGTGGTGATTGGTTGGGGAGACGATCATACAGCAGTGGATACACCATGGATGATGATGGTGGTGATTGGTTGGGGAGACGATCATACAGCAGTGGATACACCATGGATGATGATGGTGGTGATTGGTTGGGGAGACGATCATACAGCAGTGGATACACCATGGCTGATGATGGTGGTGATTGGTTGGGGAGACGATCATACAGCAGTGGATTTACCATGGATGATGATGGTGGTGATTGGTTGGGGAGACGATCATACAGCAGTGGATTTACCATGGATGATGATGGTGGTGATTGGTTGGGGAGACGATCATACAGCAGTGGATTTACCATGGATGATGATGGTGGTGATTGGTTGGGGAGACGATCATACAGCAGTGGATTTACCATGGATGATGGTGGTGGTGATTGGTTGGGGAGACGATCATACAGCAGTAGATTTACCATGGATGATGATGGTGGTGATTGGTTGGGGGGACGATCATACAGCAGTGGATTTACCATGAATGATGGTGGTGGTGATTGGTTGGGGAGACGATCATACAGCAGTGGATTTACCATGGATGATGGTGGATTGTGGAGGTAAACTGGACTTCCACGGTAAACTGGACTTCCATGGTGAACTGGACTCCCATGGTAAACTGGACTTCTATGGTAAACTAGACTCCCATGGTAAACTAGACTCCCATTGTAAACTGGACTCCCATGGTAAACTAGACTCCCATGGTAAACTAGACTCCTATGGTGAACTGGACTCCCATGGTAAACTGGACTCCCATGATAAACTGGACTCCCATGGTAAATTGGACTCCCATGGTGAACTGGACTTCCATGGTGAACTGGACTCGCATGGTAAACTGGTCTCCCATGGTGAACTGGACTTCCATGGTGAACTGGACTTCTATAGTAAACTGAACTCCCATGGTAAACTGGACCCCCATGGTAAACTGGACTCCCATGGTGAACTGGACTCCCATGGTGAACTGGACTCGCATGGTAAACTGGACTCCCATGGTGAACTGGACTTCTATGGTGAACTGGACCCCCATGGTGAACTGGACTCACACGGTGAACTGGACTTCCACGGTAAACTGGACTTCCATGGTGAACTGGACTTCCATAGTAAACTGGACTTCCATGGTGAACTGAACTCCCATGGTGAACTGGACTTCCATAGTAAACTGGACTTCCATGGTGAACTGGACTTCCATAGTAAACTGGACTCCCATGGTGAACTGGACCCCCATGGTGAACTGGACTTCCATAGTAAACTGGACTTCCATGGTGAACTGGACTTCCATAGTAAACTGGACTTCCATGGTGAACTGGACCCCTATGGTGAACTGGACTTCCATAGTAAACTGGACTTCCATAGTAAACTGGACTTCCATGGTAAACTGGACCCCCATGGTGAACTGGACTCCCATGGTGAACTGGACCCCCATGGTGAACTGGACCCCCATGGTGAACTGGACTTCCATGGTGAACTGGACTTCCACGGTAAACTGGACTCCCACGGTAAACTGGACTCCCATGGTAAACTGGACTCCCGCGGTAAACTGGACTCCCATGGTGAAATGGACTTCCATGGTGAAATGGACATCCATGACGTCAGCGTTCCTACAACCATCCCTGGCGATCACCACAAAGGTGCTGCTGTGTGAATCTCGCCTAGGGGCACCCCCACTGGCAGCTGTCCCTGTGTGGCACAGGGCTCTCACCACGCAGGAAGGCGCTGCTCACCCACTTACTCGCCCACTCACTCACCCACTCACTCACTCACTCACCTACTCACTCACCTACTCAACCATTCACTCACTCACCCGCTCACTCACCCACTCACTCACCTACCCACTCACTTACTCAACCACCCACTCACTCACCTACTCACTCACCTACTCACTCACCTACTCAACCATCCACTCACTCAGCTACTCAACCACCCACTTACTCATCCACTTACTCACCCACTCCAACACCCACTCACCCACTCACTCACCCACTCAACCACCCACTCACTCACCTACTCAACCACCCACTCACTCACCCACTCACTCACTCACCCACTCACGCACTTACTCACTCACTCACTCACCTACTCAACCACCCACTCACTCACCTACTCAACCACTCACTTAGTCATCCACTTACCCACTCAAACACCCACTCACCCACTCACGCCCTCACTCACCTACTCAAGCACCCACTCACTCACCTACTCAACCACCCATTTACTCACCCACTCACTCAACCACCCACTCACCCACTCACGCCCTCACTCACCTACTCAAGCACCCACTCACTCACCTGCTCTTTCACCTCCTCAACCACCCACTTACTCGCCCGGTTACTCACCCACTCACTGACCCACTCACTCACCCACTCACTCACCCACTCACTCACCCACTCACTCACCTACTCAACCATCCACTCACTCACCCACTTACTCACCCACTTACTCACCTACTCAACCACCCACTTACTCACCCACTTACTCACCCACTTACTCACCCATTCAAGTACCCACTCACTCACCCACTCACTCACCTGCTCACTCACCTCCTCAACCACCCACTCACTCACCCACTCAACCATCCACCCACTCACACACTCACCTACTCAACCACCCACATACTCACCTACTCAACCACCCACTCACTCACCTACTCAACCACCCACTTACTCACCCACTTACTCACCTACTCAACCACCCACTTACTCACCCACTTACTCACCTACTCAACCACTCACTTACTCACCTACTCAACCACCCACTCACTCACCCACTCACTCACCTACTCAACCACCTACTCACTCACCTACTCAACGACCCATTTACTCACCCACTTACTCACCTACTCAACCACCCATTTACTCACCCACTTACTCACTTACTCAACCACCCACTTACTCACCTACTGATACACCCACTCACTCACCCACTCACTCACCTACTCAACCACGCATTTACTCACTCACTCACCCACTCAACCACTCACTCACCTACTCAACCACCTACTTACACACCCACCCACTCACACACTTACTCACCCACTTACTCACCCACTTATTCACCCACTCACTCACCCACTCAACTATCCACCCACCTACCCATCTGCTGCATTGACAGTGATGCAGAAGTACAGTCAACAACAACAATAATAATAACAACGACAACACTCCGCAGGCGTGTGTCTGTGCACCGGTGTGGCTAGGAGATGTTGACTACCTCGCCGCGTCCACAGGAGGTCGTGGGTTCAATCCCGACCCTGACCATGCCTGCTGCTGTATGTTTGGTGCTTGTTGCTGATGCTGCTGCTGATGATGCTACTGCTGATGCTGATGTTGATGATGATGCTGCTGCTGATGATGATGTTACTGCTGATGCTGATGTTGATGATAATGCTACTGCTGCTGCTGATGCTGCTGCTGTTGATGATAATGCTGTTTCCGCTGCTGCTGATGATGCTGCTGCTTTTGATGTTGATGCTACTGCTGCTGATGATGTTGATGATAATGCTACTGCTGATGATGATTTTGATGATGATGCTACTGCTGATGATGTTGATGATGATGCTACTTCTGATGATGATGTTGATGATGATGCTGTTGCTGATGATGTTGATGATAATGCTACTGCTGTTGATGATGTTGATGATGCTACTGCTGCTGATGATGTTGATGATAATGCAATTGCTGATGATGATGTTGATGATGATGTTACTGCTGATGATGCTGATGATGATGCTACTTCTGATGGTGATGTTGATGATGATGCTGTTGCTGATGTTGCTACTGCTGCTGCTGATGCTGCTGCTCCTGTTGATGATGTTGATGATGCTACTGCTGATGATGATGTTGATCATGATGCTGTTGCTGATGCTGCTGATGATGCTGCTGCTGTTGATGTTGCTGCTGCTGCTGATATTGATGTTGATGATGCTGCTGCTGATGATGTTGATGAAGATGATGATGCTGCTACTGATGTTGATGTTGATGCTGTTGCTGATGCTGCTAATGATGCTGCTGCTGTTGATGATGTTGATGATGCTACTGCTGCTGTTGATGATAATGCTGCTGCCGCTGCTGCTGATGATGATGATGCTGCAGCTTTTGATGTTGATGTTACTGCTGCTGATGATGTTGATGATGATGCTACTGCTGATGTTGATGATGCTACTTCTGATGATGATGTTGATTATGATGCTGTTGCTGCTGATGTTGATGATGATGTTACTGCTGCTGATGATGTTGATGATGATGCTGTTGCTGATGATGATGTTGCTACTGCTGCTGATGATGCTGCTGTTGATGATGCTGCTGCTGAAATTGATGTTGATGATGCTGCTGCTGATGATGTTGTTGATTATGATGCTGCTGCTGATGTTGATGTTGATGCTGTTGCTGATGCTGCTAATGATGCTGCTGTTGATGATGTTGATGGTGATGATGCTACTTTTGATGATGATGCTGCTGTTGATGATGTTGATGATGATGTTGATGATGCTACTGCTGTTGATGATGTTTATGATGATGCTGCTGCTGTTGATGATGTTGATGATGCTACTGCTGATGGTGATGTTGATGATGATGCTACTGCTGATGGTGATGTTGATGATGATGTTGATGCTACTGCTGCTGATGATGTTGATGATGATGTTGATGATGATGCTACTGCTGATGATGATGTTGATGATGATGCTACTGCTGATGATGATGTTGATGATGATGCTACTGCTGCTGATGATGATGATGCTACTGCTGATGATGATGCTGAACTCACCTCCAGGTCTCGCGGCGCTTAGAGTCGTGGCGATGCTGATGATGATGATACTGATGATGATGCTGGTCATCTTTGGGATCAGAAGGCAGCGCATTGTCCAGCAGTGGTGAGAGAGCGTGGGGAGAGTGGGGAGAGTGGGGAGAGTGGGGAGAGTGAGTGGGGAGAGAGAGTGGGGAGAGTGGGGAGAGTGGGGAGAGTGGGGAGAGTGAGTGGGGAGAGAGAGTGGGGAGAGTGGGAGAGAGTGGGGAGAGAGTGTGGGGAGAGTGGGGAGAGTGGGGAGAGTGGGGAGAGAGAGTGGGGAGAGAGAGTGGGGAGAGAGAGTGGGGAGAGAGTGGGGAGAGAGTGTGGGGAGAGAGCGTGGGGAGAGAGCGTGGGGAGAGAGCGTGGGGAGAGTGGGGAGAGAGTGTGGGGAGAGAGCGTGGGTAGAGAGAGTGGGGAGAGTGGGGAGAGAGTGGGGAGAGAGTGGGTAGAGAGAGTGGGGAGAGTGGGGAGAGAGTGTGGGTAGGGAGCGTGGGGAGAGTGTGGGGAGAGTGGGGAGAGAGTGTGGGGAGAGTGGGGAGAGAGAGTGTGGGGAGAGAGTGGGGAGAGTGGGCAGAGTGGGGAGAGAGAGTGAGGAGAGAGTGGGGAGAGTGGGCAGAGTGGGGAGAGAGAGTGGGGAGAGAGAGAGTGGGGAGAGAGAGTGGGGAGAGAGAGTGGGGAGAGAGTGTGGGCAAGGAGTGAGTGGATGAGTCTTCTTCTCACGCCGCTTATAGCGGCACTGCCACTCAGAGGGGGGGAGCGAGACGGCGGGGGGCAGGGGGCGGGGCGGGGGATCGGCGCTTTGAAGTTTTCTCCGCGGGGGGCGGGGCGGGGGCGAGGTGGGGGGGTGGTGGCGGCGGGGTGGGTGGATACGTCTGTAGGGAGACGCGTGGGTGGAGGTGCTGGTGGAGGTGGTGGTGGAGGTGGTGGCGGTGGAGGAGGTGGAGGTGGTGGTGGTGGTGGTGCTGGTGGTGGTGGTGGAGGTGGTGGTGGTGGTGGTGCTGGTGGTGGCGGTGGTGGAGGTGGAGGTGGTGGTGGTGGTGGAGGTGGTGGTGGAGGTGGTGGAGGTGGTGGCGGTGGAGGTGGTGGAGGTGGTGGCGGTGGAGGTGGTGGTGGTGGTGGTGATGGAGGTGGTGGTGGAGGTGGTGGCAGTGGAGGCGGTGGAGGTGGTGGAGGCGGTGGTGGAGGCGGTGGTGGAGGAGGTGGCGGTGGAGGTAGTGGTGGTGGTGGAGAAGGTGGTGAAGGTTTATAGACTGCGGGGTGCGACTGGGTGTAGCTGTCACTCAACTCACTCACTCACCCACTCACTCAACACATACACTCACTCACTCACACTCACCCACTCACTCACTCACCCACTCACTCACCCACTCACTCACCGACTCATTCACTCACTCACCCACTCACTCACACACTCAGTCACCCACTCACTCACCCACTCACTCAGTCACTCACCCACTCACCCACTCACTCACCAACTCACTCACTCATCCACTCACTCACCCACTCACTCAACTCATTCACCTACTCACTCACCCACTCACTCACTCACCCACTCACTCACCCACTCACTCATCCACTTACTCAACTCATTCACTCACCCACTCACTCACTCAATCACCCACTCACACTCACACACTAACTCACACTCACCCACTCACTCACACACTCACTCAACTCATTCACTCACCCACACACTCATTCACATATTCACTCACACACTCACTCGCCCACTCACTCACTCACATATTCACTCACAAACTCATCCACTCACTCCCCCACTCACACACACACTAACTCAACTCATTCACTCACCCACTCACTCACTCACCCGCTCACACACTCACACACTCACTCAACTCATACACTCACCCACTCACTCACACACTCACCCACTCATACACTCACCCACACACTCACTCACTCACACAACTCATTCACTCACACACTCAATCACATATTAACTCACACTCACCCACTCAATCACCCACTCACTTACCCACTCACTCAACTCACTCACACACTCACCCACCCATTCACCAACCCACTCACACAACAACAACCGCCATTCGCTTGTGCCAGGCTATGTGCACGTTGAGGCCACGTGAAGTGTCGAACGCCCGCTGGCAGGTGGTCACGGGGCAGACCCAGGTGCCACGGGTCGACTGACTGAGATGACTGGCTGATGCACCACCTGTGCCCCCTACTGTGCCAACTTGCTGTGCTTTAGCCACCCGGCGCTCGGCTCGTTGTTGTGAGTGTCGCTGCTCCACCCTCCGTTGTTGTTGGAGGGCGACTGCCTCCAACTGCCCAGTAGCATCCTTCACGAGCCTCCTCCACAGAGGCCGATCTTGATACCGCTGGTACCAGTCATCGGCACGTCCACTCAGCTCCACGTCCTCCTGTACCACATCACTCCATCTCTTCTCTAGCCCATGCCGCGCCCGTTTAGCCCCCTTGATCCGGCCGAACAGAAGCTGTTTCGGCATGCGGTGGGTGGGCATGCGGGCTACATGACCCAGCCAACGCAGCCTTGCCTGCCGGAGGAGCTCACCGATGGGACCTTTCCCAGATCTTTCAAGGATGTGTGAGCTCACACAATCTAGCCTGGTTAAACCCAGGATGGATGGTAGGAAGGCTAGCCTAAATGTTTCTAACCGGCGAAGATGTTCCATTAGGGGGGTCCACGTTTCGCAAGCGTAGAGAACGGAGGGAATGACCGTGGCCGAGAAGACCTGAAGCTTCGTGCGGAGCGACAGACCAGGTAGCTTCCACACAGCGTTACGCAACCGATGAAAAGATATTGCCGCTGGACTGATTCGGAGTGAGACTTCTGCTGTTAAACTGGAGCCGGTCAAAAGCACACTGCTCAAGTATGGGAAACTCTCCACTCTCTCCACAACTGCCCCATCACCGATTGGGAGTTGTGGGGGTGGAGTGTCCGATGGTACAAAATACCCAGGCAGGTGCTAAGTTTTGGTGGGGCTGATGGTAAGGCCCCATCTCTAAGTGGCACGCTCCAGTCTCAGCAGCAGCGTCTCCAACTCCTCCTCCGAATGAGCAGCTATTACCAAATCATCAGGATACATAACGTGGTTGAGCAATAGGGAGCCATCCCTTGAATGCAGCCGGGCATCGATCAGCCTCCCATTATATATGTACCAAATGGAGATTCCCCCGGTACAGCTATTGAAGTCTTCACGAACTACGTGGTCAAAATAGATGTTAAATAATGTGGGAGCGAGAGGACATCCCTGTAGCACCCCAAGGTGTACAGGGAATGGCTCTGACTCCCGGCCACATAGTTTTACCTGGGCCCGCTCACACGATCATTAAGGTCCTTAATGATCGTGAGCAGAGGGTCAGGGACTCCAAAATCACGAAGAACAACCCAGAGCCCAGGCCTACTTATGGTATCATAGGCCTTGACCAGGTCAATAAAGCAGAGATGTAGGTCTTGCTGGAATTTCCTACACCTCTGCTGTAGCAGACGGAGAGAAAATATGGCATCTGTGTAGGACCGCCCTTTCCTGAAACCGCATTGGGGCTCCGCAAGCCTCTCCTCAGCGTGCCTGGCAAGGCGATGTTGAATAATTCTTGCCAGGACCTTTCCCGGCACTCTGAGGAGTGAGATGCCGCTGTAGTTGTTACAGTCTGTGCGGTCGCCCTTCTTAAAAAGGGGGACCACCAGGGCATCCTTCCAATCCTGCGGAACCCGTCCAGTAGTCCAGACTGTTGTTATGATGTCATATAGGGCAGTCTGTGCACAAACGCCACCCTCCCTCAGCATTTCGCTTGGGAGATCATCTCTGCCCGCTGCCTTTCCGGGTCTCAGACTCCGGATCGCCTTCAGTACTTTCTCAACAGATGGCACCTCAGCCAGCCACTCACAGGGGGTGACTTCTTCCAATATTTGAGGCACCGCAGCCTCAGCAGGGTCATCCTCACTTTGTGCCTCGATGTTTTCCTGGCTGAGGGATTTTCCCTCCCCCAGGACCTCACAGAAATGCTCA
Organism: Petromyzon marinus; assembly: GCF_048934315.1. Classification (NCBI taxonomy): domain Eukaryota; kingdom Metazoa; phylum Chordata; class Hyperoartia; order Petromyzontiformes; family Petromyzontidae; genus Petromyzon; species Petromyzon marinus. The sequence continues at coordinate 10,611,408 of NC_133740.1, read as the reverse complement.
GCAAATCTGCAAACCTGTTCCTCGGGGTCGGAGATTGGATCATCGTTTTTTCCCCTAATGATGGTAATAGGTGTGGCGCTGCAGGTTACTTTTTTGATGGAGTTAAATAGAGATTTGTGATCACGGGCCACTGAGGCAGACTCCATCTCCTCAGCAACCCGCGACCACCACCCATTCTTGCAGCGCCTCATGGCTCTCCGAACCTCCGAGCGAAGGCTGCGGTAAGCCTCCTCATTCTCTGACGTGGGATTCTGTAGCCGATGACAGTGGGCCTGTCGCTTTTTCTCA
>NC_133740.1:10546120-10606120 GCF_048934315.1 Petromyzon marinus | reverse complement strand
CCACCACCACCACTCCACAACCACCACTACCCACCACCCTAACCACCACCACTACCCACCACTACCCACCACCACCCCCCACCACGCTCCACCACCACCACCCCACAAACACCACTACCCACCACCCTAACCACCACCATGCTCCACCACCACCACTACCCACCACCACCCCCCCACCACGCTCCACCACCACCACCCCACAACCACCACTACCCACCACCCTAACCACCACCACGCTCCACCACCACCACCACCCCCCCACCACCACCCCACCACCACCACCCCCTCCACCCCCCACCACCCTAACCACCACCACGCTCCACCACCACCACCACCCACCACCACCACCCCCCACCACCACCACCCCCCACCACCACCCACCACCACCATCACCCACCACCACCACCAGCCCCCCACCTCCCCCCCCCCCCCACCATTTGTCGTGCTAAACGTGCGCTTGTGAAATGGCAATTGTATTGATACGAATCGATAAATACAATTAGTCTGTGTGTGTGTCTGTGTGTGTGTGTCTGTGTGTGTATGTCTGTGTGTGTGTCCGTGTGTCTGTGTGTGTGTCTGTGTCTGTGTGTGTGTCTGTGTCTGTGTGTGTGTCTGTGTGTGTGTCTCTGTGTGTGTCTCTGTGTGTCTGTGTGTGTCTGTGTGTGTCTGTGTGTGTGTGTCTGTGTGTGTGTGTCTGTGTGTGTGTGTCCGTGTGGGGAGCGGTAGTGTAGTGGTTAGCGCTATGCTGCGCTATGAACCTGGCGACCCGGGTTCGATTCCCGCTCACGGCCTACAACACCAGTGACGATTATCCGAACCGGCCCTGGGCCTCCCCTAGGTCAACTCAGCCTCAACTGAGTTACCTGGTGCGGTGTGTAGTAAACATCGCCACTGGGGAGACAAAGGCGGCCGGGCGTGGGGCTGGCCACCCACCCCGTCGTATGCCCACAGTGCCGGCCCACTCGCTCACTGCACTTGCCCCGACAGTCTGTCACAGGCTACACGGGGGATCTTTGTCTTTGTCTGCGGGAGCGCGTGACACAGCTGCTGGTGCATCTGCCACTCATCATCTCAGTGCCGTGGACGCCTACCGGAGAGAATTCGTCACGTCACGTGGCCACTGCGAGTGCACCTAGCCTGGCACAGGCGCCGTGGTGACGTCACCGCCACTTAGTGGCGAATGGCGGTTGTTGTTGTTGTATGTGTGTGTGTATGTGGAGCGGTGCTCGCTAACAGCACTTGCCCCTACAGTCTGTTAAGGCTATACGGGGAATCTTTGTCTTTGTGTGGGGAGCGGTGGTGTAGTGGTTAGCGCGCTGCGCTAAGAGCGCGAACCACTACAACCACCGCTCCCCACACACACACACAGACACACACATACACAGACACACACGTACACAGACACACAAAGATAACGACAAAGATCCCCCATATAGCCTTAAAAGACTGTAGGGGCAAGTGCTGTTAGCGAGCACCTACACAGACACACACACATACACAGACACACACGACAAAGCCAGCAACAACCGCCTCTCGCCACTAAGTGGCGGTGACGTCACCACGACGCTTGTGCCATGCTAGGTGCACGTTGAGGCCACGTGAAGTGTCGATCGCCCGCTGGCAGGAGGTCACGGGGCAGACCCAGCAGGTGCCACAGGTCGACTGACTGAGACGACTGAGATGCCACTGCTATTCAGTGGCCTAAAATAAAATAAAATGTTTCGCTCCGGATGATCGCTGCAAAGTATTATCTGTATTTTGATTTAGCGTGCTGATCTTAAAGGTGCATTGAAGAATGTGATTCTCCGACTGATGCTCCTGTTGTTTGCGGAGTGACTCATGCAGCCAGCTATGCCTCTAGGGTTTGGTGTTACATGTTATTTATGTCGTTTATTGTTAAAAATTCGGTCACAGTCCCTATGATCACGGTTACATTGCATTTATGGCTTTATTTTGGTGATTTCTAAAAGTTTTTTGGTTTGGCCATGTTTTTGTTTATTGTAGTACGGAGTTAGACTGATGGCCTTAATCTTAGTTGTCTTGTGGTTGTTGTTGTTGTTATTTGACTTGCATCCCACTGGGATTTTTGTACACAGCGTTGGTGTACGGTGCTATTTCAAGAATATTTTGATGTTTTTTCCTGGATTTTCTGTTTGCACAGTCACATAGTCACTTTAAGATGTTTCCTTGTTCGTGTTTCTGTTTTTTTGTTTGTTGCGATTGCACGCGATTCAAGAGCCGAATGGCTCACAGGGCTATACCAAATAAATGAAACTATGAAACTATGACTGGCCGATGTAACACCTGTGCCTCCTACTGGGCCAACTTGCTGTGTTTTAGCCACCCGGCGCTCCGCTCGTTGTTGTGAGCGTCGCTCCTCCGCCCTCCGTTGTTGTTGGAGGGCGACTGCCTCCAACTGCCCAGTAGCGTCCTTCACGAGCCACCTCCACAGAGGCCGATCTTGACACAGCTGGTACCAGTCATCGGCAAGTCCACTCAGCTCCACATCCTCCTGTCACTCCATTTCTTCTCTAGCCCGTGCCGCGCACGTTTATCCCTCAATTATCCAACCGAACAGAAGCTGTTTAGGCATGCGGTGGCTGGGCATGCGGGCTACGTGACCCAGCCAACGCAGCCTTGCCTGCAGGAGGAGCTCACCTATCAGACTTTGTCCAGATCTTTCAAGGATTTGTGAGCTCCTCACACAATCCCGACTGGCTAACCCAGGATGGATCGTAAGCAGGCCAGCCTAAATGTTTCTAATCGGCGAAAATGTTCTATTATGGGGGTCCACGTTTCGCATTTGTAGACAAGGGAGGGAATGACTGTGGCCGAGAAGACCTGAAGCTTCATGCGGAGTGACAGACCAGGTAGCTTCCGCACAGCGACAGAAAATACGGCATCTGTGCAGGACTGCCTATTCCTGAGCCCGCATTGGGGCTCCGCAAGCCTCTCCTCAGCGTGCCTGGCGCGGCGATGTTGAATAACCCTTGCCAGGACCTTTCTGGCATACTGAGGAGTGAGATGCCCCTTTAGTTGTTACAGTCTGTGCGGTCCCTCTTCTTAAAGAGGGGGACCACCAGGGCATCCTTCCAATCCTGCGGAACCCGTCCAGTAGTCCAGACTGTTGTTATGATGTCATATAGGGTAGTCTGTGCAGAAACGCCACCCTCCCTCAGCATTTCGCTTGGGAGATCATCTCTGCCCACTGCCTTTCCTGGTCTCAGACTCTGGATCGCCTTCAGTACTTCCTCAACAGATGGCACCTCAGCCAGACACTCACAGGGGGTGACTTCTTCCAATATTTGAGGCACCGCAGCCTCAGCAGGGTCATCTTTACTTTGTCCCACGGTGTTTTCCAGGCTGAGGGATTTCCCCTCCCACAGGACCTCACAGAAATGCTCAGCAAATCTGCAAACCTGTTCCTGGGGGTCGAAGATTGGATTACCGTTCTTTCCCTTAATGATGGTAATAGGTGTGGAGTTAAAAAGCGATTTGTGATCACAGGCCATTGAGGCAGACTCCATCTCCTCAGCAACCCGCGACCACCACCCATCCTTGCAGCGCCTCACGGCTCTCTGAACATCCGAGCAAAGGCTGCGGTAAGCCTCTTCATTTTCTGACGTGGGATGTTGTAGATGATGAGAGTGGGCCTGTCGCTTTTTCTCAGCCAGCCTGAACACCTCCTCTGTCAGCCAGGGTCTCTGGGGAGGTCTGGACCGTGTACCCAAAGCAGCCATTGCAGCTGCATGAGCCACAGTCCTAAACCTCGCCAATTTCCCCTCGACATCAGGAAGAGTGGGGGACGATGCCAACCGCATCCGCAAGCGATAATGAAATTCTCGCTTGCTACTTTCATCAGCTAGCCGAGACCATGCCACTATGGGTTTGAATGTGGTCCTGGGTGTACACCCACCACCGGAGTGGAAGAATGGCAGGCGCATCTTACAGATGACTAGTCGATGGTCAGAGGGTAGATCAGCTTCACAGTCGTTCCTGTTGTCGAGGACATGGGCCTGCATCCACTGTTCCGTCACTATGTAGTCCAGCAGATGTTCTTGCTTGGACCCGGCATGCATCCATGATGTTGTGTGGATGTGCCGATGCCGGAACAGCGTGTTGGTAATTACAAGCTCATGGGCTGAACCATAAATCTAGCAGCCTCCTATCGTTGTGTTTGAGCTGATCTGGCCCATGCCTTCCAATCACTCCAGACCAGGTGCCAGCATCATGATCAACTCGGGCATTGAAGTCTCCCAACAAGATGACTCTATCCCGAGGGGCCACCTGTCACAGGAGGTCATAAAAGGCATCTGACTCATTGGGGCATAAGTAACCACGACCCCCACTCCTCGCCTCTGGTTGATGGGAAGGCGAGCCCAAAGTTGCCTGGGGCTTACAGCTTCCCACACCTCACCGCCACGCCTCCATGCCCCCTTCATTCTTTTATACAGAAGAAGAGCCACTCCCTGTTGTTTGGCAGTCTGCTGCCCCGAGTAGAGGACTGTCCACCCCTCATGGTGGCAGGAGCCAAAGCCGGTCCACCGGACCTCCTGAATGCCACAGAGTTCCAGGCGGTTCCAGTCCAGCTCCTGACAGAGGAGTGGCAGCCTCTCCACCATCAGTGAGCGCTCAAACATTCCACGTGGCCACCCGTAGTGGGTTTTTTTGTTGTTTCTGGAGGAGCCCCGAGGGTAAAGATTCAATCTCCTGGCTCCGCCAAATGGGGTTTGGCCAGGAGACGTCATAGACGCCTGTCACCCCGGGGCCTCCGGCACAAGCTTATTAACCATTTGACCACTGTGGTGGTCACAGACGCTATGAAGGGAAAGGCCAATCGGAATTGGCCCTCTCCCCACGGCACTGCCCACCACAGCGTTGCCGTCCGGCACACACGTAAACACACAAAGACAAAGATCCCCCGTATAGCCTCAACAGACTGTAGGGGCAAGTGCAGTTAGCAAGCACCTATAAAGGCTGGCACGGCACACGAGGGAGTGGGTGGCCAGCACCACGCCCGGCCGCCTTTGTCTCCCTAGCGGCGATGTTTACACATCGCACCAGGTACTCATTTGAGGCTGAGTCGACCTAGGGGAGGCCCAGGACCGGTTCAGATAATCGTCACTGACGGTGTTCGCCGTGAGCGGGAATCGAACCCGGGTAGCCGGGTTCGTAGCGCAGCGCGCTAACTGCTACACTCCCGCTCCCCACACACACACGCAAACACACACACACGCAAACACACACACACGCAAACACACATACACGCAAACACACACACGCAAACACACACACACGCAAACACACACACACGCAAACACACATCATCATAGGCCTTTGTGTCTCGAGAGGCAATTCTCCTTGCGCCTTACGAGGTCAGCTGCAGGTTTCGCAGCGCCTAGAACGACTCAGTAGGCCAATCCTCGAGTGGCCATCCTTGCCACGGCAATTGCTGAAGTGAATGCGGTGGCAGCTCCAGAGGCGTTTGTTGCTTTTTCTTGACGTCGCTCCCTCGTGGTCTGCCACGCGGTGCGTATTAACTCCTCGCCTCTCCCGAGGCCCGTTTCCACAGCCTGCTGCCAGCTGAGTCAGTCGCCGGCAGTTTTCTCCCAGTCGTTTGGGTTGATGCTGCAGCTCTTTTTGCACGTCCCGTTTACAGACACCTTTGAAGCGCAGGACCGGGCGACCGGTGGCCCCGCGTGCCTGATGGCAGCTCGCCGTACGAGAGACACGCTTGGGAATTCTGCCACCCTGCGTGCCGCGCACGTGTCCAAGCCATCTCAGGCGCCTACGACCGAGTAGAGAGCACGTGCTGGCAATGTTTGGCCAAGTTGGGGACTCACGTGTTGGGAACGCGATCTTGCCATCTGACACCGAGGACGCGTCTAGTCGATGTTTCTCGATGGGCGTATATGTTGACCAGGGCTCAGACCCACAGAGGAGGGTGCTAAGGACGCAGGCCCCGGTACACCTGTACTTTGGTGTTGAGCGTTAGGGATTTGTTCTCCCACACTCTTTTGGTCAACGCGAACATAGCTGTAGACGCTTTCCCAATGTGCTCGTCGATCTCTGTGACAAGGGATGAATTGTAGGCGATGGTAGAGCCCAAGTCGGTGTTGTCCTGAACGACTTCCAGGGTGTAGCTGCCAATGTTTATGGAAGGGGAGTCTCTGACCTGCTGGCCCATGACATTGGTCTTTGTGAGGCTGATTGTCAGGCCAAAGTTGTTGCAGGCATTGGCAAGGTGGTCGATGAGTGTCTGCAGACCTTGTTCCGTGTGAGCTGTCAGCGCAGCATCATCAGCGACTAGGAGTTCTCTGATGAGGACTTTGCGGACTTTGATTTTGGATCTGAGACGGTCAAGGTTGAAGAGTTTGCCATCAGATCTTGTATGGAGAAAGACTCCCCCTCTTCTGCTGTCCCAAAGGCACATTCGTGAGCATAAGTGAGAAAAAGACGCCAAACAGTGTTGGGGCAAGCACGCACCCCGCCTCCTTTACACCGCTGAGTGAGAAATTCCTCTGAGGTGGTGCCGCTGTGCTGTATTGTTCCTTTCATGTTGTCTTGGAAAGAGGAGATGACTGCCAGCAGCTTCGAGGGACAGCCGATCACTTTGAGGAGTTTGAAGAGGCATCCCCTACTGATGAGGTCAAAGGCTTTTGTAAGATCAATGAATGCCAAGTACAGGGGGGCATTCTCTGTTCTCGACATTTCTCCTGTAGCCGACGCAAGGAGAACAGCATGTCAATCGTAGACCTTCCTGCTCTGAAGCCGCACTGAGCCTCAGGATGCGTCCTCTCAGCTAGTATCTGTAACCTGCTGAGGGCCACACGGGCAAAGGTTTTCCCCACGATGCTCAGCAGGGAGATGCCGCGGTAGTTATTGCAGTCCCCGCGGTCACCCTTGTTTTTGTATCGGGTGATGATGTTGTGGAGTCTCTCGTGTCTTGAGGCACTGCTCCTTCTTACCGGCACTGGCAGAGAAGTCCATGGAGTTTTGTGAGGACGGCGGGTTTCGCACATTTCAGTACCTCGGGTGTGATGCCGTCCTGTCCCGGTGACTTGCCGCTGGCCGGTGAGTTGATGGCGTTCTCAAGTTCCTTCAAGGCCGGAACACTGTCCAGTTCGTGTATCGTTGGTAGGGGCTTTACAGCAGCAAGGGCAGCTTCTGACACGCCGTTGTCTCGTGAGTAGAGCTCTGAGTAGTGTTCTACCCACCCGGGCCATTTGCTCTTGTTCATCAGTGATGATGGCCCCTGTGCTGGATTTAAGAGGGGGCAGTCCTCCTGATGTTTGGACCAAAGGCTGTCTTGATGCCTTCATACATGGCACGGATATTGCCAGTGTCAGAGGCGAGTTGGATCCTACTGCTGAGGTTCGCCCGGTAGTTGTTGGCGCAGCTGTCTGGCGGTCGTTTGAGCTGCACTGCGAGCAGCTTTCAGAGCCCTTGACGATCCTGTACTTGGGACTTGCTTAGTACTTCAGGAGCGCCATGCGCTTGGCTTGGAGGATGGGTTCCAACATAGCCAGGTGTTCCTCAAACCAGTCTGTGTGTTCCGCCTTGTCTGCTTGCCGAAGGTATTTATGGCTGCATTGAAGATGGCGTCTCTGATGTATGCCCACTTTGTCTCCACGCTTCCATCCGGTGTGTCGTGTAGGGACTGCTCGAGGCTGTGTTGGAATGATTGCGTGAGCTCTGGGAGGGAGGTCTTGGCAGAGTTGATGCGTAGGGAGCGCTTTTGTTTGAGCCTGTGTATCTTTTTTGGGGCGTAGTCTGACCTTGCTGGATACCAGCGAGTGATCGGTGTCACAGACTGCACCGTGGCAGCCGCGTGTGATGAGTACCGAGTTGAGGAGGGCTCGTCGGGTGATGACGAGGTCCAGTTGGTGCCAATTAAGAGACCCTTGGATGTCTCCATGATACTTTATGGCATGGTTGTGTGAGAAAGAATGAGTTTGTGATACAGAGATTGTGGTATGGACAAAGCTCCAGTAGTTTTTGGCCACCGGCATTCATGTTTCCGATGCCGTGATAGCCAAGGCATGCGGGCCACGCGTCGTGGTCAGCCCCGACCCTTGCATTGAAGTTTCCCAAGAGAAACACGCGCTCAGAGCTGGGGATTTTGCGAATAATATTGTGAAGCTCTTCATAGGGACTGGTCATGAACCTCCAGAGGTGAGTAGAGTGTTGGGGCGTAGACACTCAGGATGTTCGCATGGCCAGAAGCAGTGAGCAATCTCATGAGTAGAATCCGCTCGGAGCCTGCAGTCGGTGGTTCTATCATGCCAAGGAGCGTGTTTTTGACGGCGAACCCAACACCGCGTTGCCTTGGTTCGTTCTGCTGTTTGCCTTGCCAGTAGAACGTGTAGTCACTCTCTCTCGTAGTGAGCCACTGCCAGCAAGCCGGGTCTCCTACAGTGCTGCAATATCGACATGGAGTCACACACACACACGCAAATACACAACAACAACCGCCATTCGCCACTAAGTGGCGGTGACGTCACCACGACGCTTGTGCCGGGCCATGTGCACCTTGAGGCCACGCGAAGTGTCGAACGCCCGCTGGCAGGAGGTCACGGGGCAGAACCAAGTGCCACGGGTCGACTGACTGGGATGACTGGCTGATGCACCACCTGTGCCCCCTACTGTGCCAACCTGCTGTGCTTTAGCCACCCGGTGCTCCGCTCGTTGTTGCGAGTGTCGCTGCTCCACCCTCCGTTGTTGTTGGAGGGCGACTGCCCCCAACTGCCCAGTAGCGTCCTTCACGAGCCTCCTCCACAGAGGCCGATCTTGACACCGCTGGTACCAGTCATCGGCAAGTCCACTCAGCTCCACGTCCTCCTGTACCACATCACTCCATCTCTTCTCTAGCCCGTGCCGCACCCGTTTAGCTCCCTCGATCCGGCCGAACAAAAGCTGTTTCGGCATGCGGTGGCTGGGCATGCAGGCTACATGACCCAGCCAATGCAGACTTGCCTGCCGGAGGAGCTCACCGATGGGACCTTGCCCAGATCTTTCAAGGATTTGTGAGCTCCTCACACAATCCAGCCTGGTTAAACCCAGGATGGTCGTAGGCAGGCTAGCCTAAATGTTTCTAACTGGCGAAGATGTTCCATTAGGGGGGTCCATGTTTCGCAAGCGAATAGAAGGGAGGGAATGACCGTGGCCGAGAAGACCTGAAGATTAGTGCGGAGCGACAGACCAGGTAGCTTCCACACAGCGTTACGCAACCGATGAAAAGATATTGCCGCTCGACTGATTCGAAGTGAGACCTCTGCTGTTAAACTGGAGCCGGTCATAGCACACTGCCCAGGTATGGGAAACTCTCCACTCTCTCCACAACTGCCCCATCGCCGATTGGGAGTTGTGGAGGTGGAGTATCCGATGGTACAAAATACCTAGGCAGGTTCTTCGTTTTGGTGGGGCTGATGGTAAGGCCCCATCTCTTAGTGGCACGCTCCAGTCTCAGCAGCAGCGTCTCTAACTCCTCTGAATGAGCAGCTATTACCCAATAATCGGCATACATAACGTGGTTGAGCAATAGGGAGCCATCCCTTGAACGCACCCGGGCATCGATCAGCCTCCCATTATATCTGTACCAGATGGAGATTCCCCAGGTACAGCTATTGAAGGCTTCACGAACTACGTGGTCAAAATAGATGTTAAATAATGTGGGAGCCAGAGGACATCCCTGTCGCACCCCAAGGTGTACAGGGAATGTCTCTGACTCCCGGCCACGTAGTTTTACCCGGGCCTGCTCACCATCATGATGGTCCTTAATGATCATGAGCAGAGGGTCAGGGAATTCAAAAGCACGAAGAACAACCCAGAGCCCAGGCCTACTGATGGTATCATAGGCCTTGCCCAGGTCAATAAAGCAGAGATGTAGTTCTTGCTGGAATTCCCTACACCTCTGCTGTAGTAGACGGACAGAAAATATGGCATCTGTGCAGGACCACCCTTTCCTGAAACCGCATTGGGGCTCCGCAAGCCTCTCCTCAGCGTGCCTGGCAAGGCGATGTTGAATAATCCTTGCCAGGACTTTTCCCGGCACACTGAGGATTGAGATGCCCCTTTAGTTGTTACAGTCTGTGCAGTCTCCCTTCATAAAAAGGGGGACCACCAGGGCATCCTTCCAATCCTGCGGAACCCGTCCAGTGGCCCAGACTGTTGTTATGATGTCATATAGGGCAGTCTGTGCATAAACGCCACCCTCCCTCAGCATTTCGCTTTGGTGATCATCTCTGCCCGGTGCCTTTCCTGGTCTCAGACTCCGGATCGCCTTTAGTACTTCCTCAACAGATGGCACCTCAGCCAACCACTCACAGGGGGTGACTTCCTCCAATATTTGAGGCACCGCAGCCTCAGCAGGGTCATCCCCACTCTGTGCCACGATGTTTTCCTGGCTGAGGATTTCTCCTCCCCCAGGACCTCACAGAAATGCTCAGCAAATCTGTAAACCTGTTCCTGGGAGTCGGAGATTGGATCACCGTTTTTTCCCCTAATGATGGTAATAGGTGTGGCGCTGCAGGTTACTTTTTTGATGGAGTTAAATAGAGATTTGTGATCGCGGGCCACTGAGGCAGACTCCATCTCCTCAGCAACCCGCGACCACCACTCATCCTTGCAGCGCCTCACGGCTCTCCGAACCTCCGAGCGAAGGCAGCGGTAAGCCTCCTCATTCTCTGACGTGGGATTCTGTAGCCGATGACAGTGGGCCTGTCGCTTTTTCTCAACTATCCTTAACACCTCTTCTGTCAGCCAGGATCTCTGGGGTGGTCTGTACAGCGTACCCAAATCGGCCATTGCAGCTGCATGAGTCACAGTCCTAAACCTTGCCCATTTACCCTCGACATCAGGAGGAGTGGGGGACGATGCCAACCCCAGCCGCAAGCGATGATGAAATTCTCGCTTGCAACTTTAATCAGATAACTGAGACCAGGCCACTTTAGGTTGGAATGGGGTCCTGGGTGTACACCCACCACCGGAGTGGATGAATGGCAGGCGCATCTGACAGATGGCTAGTCGATGGTCAGAGGGCAGATCAGCTCCACGGTAGGTCCTGGTGTCAAGGACATGGGCTAGCATCCGCTGGTCCGTCACTTTGTAGTCCAGCAGATGTTCTTGCTTGGACCCGGCATGCATCCATGATGTTGTGTGGATGCGCCGATGCCGGAACAGCGTGTTGGTAATTACAAGCCCATAGGCTGCACAAAAATCTAGCAGCCTCCTACCGTTGTTATTGAGCTGATCTGGCCCATGCCCTCCAATCACTCCAGACCAGGTGTCAGCATCATGACCAACTCGGGCATTGAAGTCACCCAACAAGATAACTCTATCCCGAGGGGCCACTTTAGCCAGCACCTGTGACAGGAGGTCATAGAAGGCATCTGACTCATCGGCTTTGCCTGCATCCCTCCACGGATGTTCGTCTTCGGTGGGGGCATAAGTAACCACGACCACCACTCCTCGCCTCCGGTTGATGGGAAGGCGAGCCCAAAGTAGCCTGGGGCTTACAGCTTCCCACACCTCACCGCCACGCTCCCACGCCCCCTTCATTCTTTTGTTCAAAAGAAGAGCCACACCCTGTTGTGTGGCAGTCTGCTGCCCCGAGTAGAGGACTGTCCACCCCTCATGGTGGCAGGAGCCAGAACCGGTCCACCGGACCTCCTGAATGCCACAGAGATCCAGGCGCTACCGGTCCAGCTCCTGACAGAGGAGTGGTAGCATCTCCTCAGCAGTGAGCGATCGAACATTCCACGTGGCCACACGATGTGGCTTTTCTTTGTTTCTGGAGCAGCCCCGAAGGTAGAGATTCAAGCTCCTGGCTCCGCCAATTGGGTTTTGGCCAGGAGACGTCATAGACGCCTGTCCCCCCGGGGCCTCCGGCACAAGCTTATTAGTTAAATACACACACACGCAAACACACACACACAAACACACACACACGCAAATATACACACCCATGCAAAGACACACAAACGCAAACACACACACACGCAAACAAACACACACACGCAAACACACACGCGCAAACACACACACAAACACACACACGCAAACACACACGCAAACACACACACAAACACACACACGCAAACACACAAACACACACGCAAACACACACACACACACAAACACACACACACAAACACACATACGCAAACACACACACACGTTAACACACGCACACGCACGCACACATACGTTAACACACGCACACACACATATACGTTAACACACGCACACGCACGCACACACACGTTAACACACGCACACACACGTACGTTAACACACGCACACGCATGCCCCCTCTGTAGACGTCTAAACGGGCCCCACGTGTCTGGGCACGCGGATTTGGATCGGAGCTGCTCCGTGCACGGTTTGGGAACTCCGCCGCCGCCGCTCCACGGAATTTCTGCTCCACGAAATTTCTGCTCCACAGAATTTCTCCTCCACGGAATTTCTCCTCCCCGGAATTTCTGCTCCACGAAATTTCTCCCCCACGGAATTTCTCCTCCACGGAATTTCTCCTCCACGGAATTTCTCCTCCCCGGAATTTCTGCTCCACGGAACTTCCCCTCCACGGAATTTCTCCTCCACAGAATTTGTCCTCCACGGAATTTCTCCTCCACGGAATTTCTCCTCCATTGAATTTCTCCTCCACGGAATTTCTCCTCCATGGAATTTCTGCTCCACGGAATTTCTCCTCCACGGAATTTCTCCTCCACGGAACTTCCCCTCCACGGAATTTCTCCTCCACAGAATTTGTCCTCCACGGAATTTCTCCTCCACGGAATTTCTCCTCCACGGAATTTCTCCTCCACGGAATTTCTCCTCCACGAAATTTCTCCTCCATTGAATTTCTTCCCCACGGAATTTCTCCTCCACGGAATTTCTCCTCCACGGAATTTCTCCTCCACGGAATTTCTCCTCCATGGAATTTGTCCTCCACACTCAACGGAATTTCTCCTCCACGGAATTTCTCCTCCATTGAATTTCTCCTCCACAGAATTTGTCCTCCACGGAATTTCTCCTCCACGGAATTTCTCCTCCATTGAATTTCTCCTCCACGGAATTTCTCCTCCATGGAATTTCTGCTCCACGGAATTTCTCCTCCACGGAATTTCTCCTCCACGGAACTTCCCCTCCACGGAATTTCTCCTCCACAGAATTTGTCCTCCACGGAATTTCTCCTCCACAGAATTTCTCCTCCACGGAATTTCTCCTCCACGGAATTTCTCCTCCACGGAATTTCTCCTCCACGGAATTTCTTCTCCACGGAATTTCTCCTCCACGGAATTTCTCCTCCACACTCCACGGAATTTAAATGTTGAGGGCGCGCGTGTGGGCGGGAGCGGTGGCGCAGCGGTTAGCGCGCTCACCGCTGCGCCGCTACGAGACCCCGGGGGTGGCCCCCGGAGTTCGATTCCAACACCGTCAGTGGCAGCGATTCATTTGAACCGGTCCTGGTGCCTGCCCTAGGTCGACTCAGCCTCAAATGAGCTACCCGGTGCGCTGTGCGTAGTGAAACATCGCCAATGTGGGAGACAAAGGCGGCCGGGCGTGGTGGTTGCTGGCCACAACACCCCCTCTGTGTGTGCCCACTGTGTTGGCCTTCACAGGGCGCTGCTGCTGCTGCTGCTCGCTGCGAGCAGCACTTGCCCCGACATCCTGTTAGAGGCTACACGGGGGATCTTTGTCTGTGTCTGTATGTGTGGTGCTCGCTAACAGCACTTGCCCCACAGCCTGTTAGAGGCTACACGGGGGATCTTTGTCTGTGTCTGTGTGTGTGGTGCTCGCTAATAGCACTTGCCCATACAGCCTGTTAGAGGCTACACGGGGGATCTTTGTCTGTGTCTGTATGTGAGCTGCTCGCGAACAGCACTTGCCCCACAGCCTGTTAGAGGCTACACGGGGGATCTTTGTCTGTGTCTGTGTGTGTGAGCTGCTCGCTAACAGCACTTGCCCCTACAGCCTGTTAGAGGCTACACGGGGAATCTTTGTCTGTGTCTGTATGTGTAGTGCACGCCAACAGCACTTGCCTCTACAGCCTGATAGGGGCTACACGGGGGATCTTTGTCTGTGTCTGTATGTGTGGTGCACGCTAACAACACTTGCCCCTACAGCCTGTTAGAGGCTACCCGGGGGATCTTTGTCGTTGTGGGGAGCGGTGGGGCAGCGGTTAGCGCGCCCCCACCCTGCGCCCCGAACCCCAGCGACCCGAGTTTTGATTCTCGCCACCAAAGACAAAGATCCCCCGTGTAGCCTCTAACAGGCTGTAGGGGCAAGTGCTGTTAGCTCGCACCACACACACAGACACAGACAAAGATCCCCCGGGTAGCCTCTAACAGGCTGTAGGGGCAAGTGCTGTTTGCTAGCACCACACATACAGACAAAGATCCCCCGTGTAGCCTCTAACAGGCTGTAGAGGCAAGTGCTGTTGGCGTGCACCACACACACAGACACAGACAAAGATCCCCCGTGAAGCCTCTAATAGGCTGTAGGGGCAAGTGCTGTTTGCTAGCACCACACATACAGACAAAGATCCCCCGTGAAGCCTCTAACAGACTGTAGGGGCAAGTGCTGTTAGCGAGCACCACACATACAGACACAGACAAAGATCCCCCGTGAAGCCTCTAACAGGCTGTAGGGGCAAGTGCTGTTAGCGAGTATCACCACCCCATGAAGGCTGCCGGCACTGTGGGCACACACAGAGCGGGTGGGTGGCCAACAACCACCACGCCCGGCCGCCTTTGTCTCCCTAGCGGCGATGTCTACTAACACACACAGCACCAGGTAACTGATTTGAGGCTGAGTCGACCTAGGGGAGGCACAGGACCGGTTCGGATAATCGCTGTCACTGGGTGGTGTTGGCCGTGAGAGGGAATCGAACTCGAATCGCCGGGTTCGTAGGTCGTGGCCAACACCATCAGTGGGCCCTCCCCTAGGTCGACTCAGCCTCAAATGAGTTACCCGGCGCTGTGTGTGTTAGTAAACATCGCCAGTGGGGGAGACAAAGGCGGCCGGGCGTGGTGGAGCTGGCCACCCACCCCCTCGTGTGCCACAGTGCCGGCAGCCTTCATAGGTGGTGATACTCGCTAACAGCACTTGCCCCTACAGTCTGTTAGAGGCTACACGGGGGACCTTTGTCTTTGTGTCGGGCTGCGTGGGGTGACGTAGGGGTAGCCAGCGTGTGCGTGGGACCATAGCAGTGCAGTACAACAACGCGTACGGCGCTACACTGCCCCATCGCGTATCAAGAATTAACCCTGGCCACTGATGTTAGCCGTGGCTGAGGATCGAACGTCGACTCAACGTCACACCATCACTCACCATCACACCTCACATCAAGTCACCACACACACACACCCTCACACCATCCATCACACCATCAACATCACTCCATCACACACCATCAACATCACACCATCAACGTCACACACCATCACACACCATCAACATCACACCATCCCACCATCAACATCACACCATCACACACCATCAACATCACACCATCCCACCATCAACATCACACCATCAACATCACACACCATCACACACCATCACACACCATCAACATCACACCCCATCAACGTCACACCATCACACACCATCACACACCATCAACGTCACACCATCACACACCATCAACGTCACACCATCACCCCCCATCAACATCACACCATCACACACCATTACACACCATCAACGTCACACCATCAACGTCACACCATCACACACCATCAACGTCACACCATCATCCCCCATCAACATCACACCATCACACACCATCACACACCATCAACGTCACACCATCACCCCCCATCAACATCACACCATCACACACCATCAACGTCACACCATCACACACCATCACACACCATCAACATCACACCCCATCAACGTCACACCATCACACACCATCAACATCACACCATCAGCATCACACACCATCACACACCATCAACATCACACCATCACACACCATCACACACCATCACACACCATCAACATCACACCCCATCAACGTCACACCATCACACACCATCAACACCACACCATCAACATCACACCATCAGCATCACACACCATCACACACCATCAACATCACACCATCACACACCATCACACACCATCACACACCATCAACATCACACCATCACACACCATCACAAACCATCACTCACCATCAACATCACACCCCATCAACGTCACACCGTCACACCCCATCAACATCACACACCATCACACCGTCACACCTCATCAACACCACACCATCAACACCACACCATCAACACCACACCATCAACATCACACCATCACACACCATCAACATCACACCGTCACACCTCATCAACACCACACCATCAACATCACACCCCCCCCGTAACCATGGACACCAGATCCCCCAACGATGACATCACCGCCGCCCCCCACTGACCCCAGTTCCCCCCCAGCCCCCACCCCCTTGCCCAACCGCCCCCCCCCCCTCGTCCCCCACCCCCCCACATCATTTCCTCTCTCTATGCCAAAGCCATTTCCTGCCTAAAGACACAACTTGTGAAACTTGGACTTAAAAACTCGGGCACATTTCACCATCCGCAGCTTGGGTCCAGTGGCCGCGACTCGTGACTCCCGAACGCCACGTCGCACGGCCATCTGTCCGTGAAGGCCACCGCGAATGAAACACTTCTTTAATGAAAAAAAAAAATTTTAAAAAAATTTTGACATCGATTTCTTTAAAAATATCATTTTTTTATGATTTTTTTTTTTTAAAAAAGGAGACGTTTACGCCCGACGGCCCTTGCACGTGGCACGCGCGCGAAACGACGCGGACGAGATTCCGCACACGCACACGCGGAATTTCGAGTAGCTGGCAGCGATTCGCCTGCTGATGAACAACAACAAGCATCATCATCCTCATCCTCATCAGGCGACTTGGCAGAACAGTGAATTTAACCTTCGGACTGAAGCCAATTCATGGAGAGAGATGTAATATCGGGGCTTTCTTGTGCCCTTTTGGGTCTACCCTTCTATGGCCATGAAACAGGAGGTTGCGCATCACAAACGGAAGGATCGGAATGTTTACTTAGACTGCAGGAGGAGGAATCCGATGATCTGTAAAGCTCTTTGGAGACAGACGCCCGGGTAGGGACACGCGGGGGGTCAGGAGGTCACACCGATCGTACGAAATCACGTGTACGTGTCTTGTACGATGCGATCCGAAATGCAGATACGATATATGTGTAATGACAGTAGAGTCTACCTGCGGTGTGAGTGGACTAGTGGCCACGGGAGGTAATGACAGGGGAGTGAGCCTGCAGTGCGAATGGACTAGTGGCCACGGGAGGTAATGACAGGGGAGTTAGCCTGCAGTGCGAGTGGACTAGTGGCCATGGGACGTAATGACAGGGGAGTCAGCCTGCAGTACGAATGGACTAGTGGCCACGGGAGGTAATGACAGGGGAATCAGCCTGCAGTGTGAAGGGACTAGTGGTCATTGGAGGTAATGACAGGGGAGTCAGCCTGCAGTGTGAGTGGACTGGTGGCCACCGGAGGTAATGACAGGGGAGTCAGCGTGCAGTGTGAATGGACTAGTGGTCACGGGAGGTAATGACAGGGGAGTCAGCCAGCAGTACGAATGGACGAGTGGCCATGGGAGGTAATGACAGGGGAGTCCGCCTGCAGTGTGAATGGACTAGTGGCCACCGGAGGTAATGACAGGGGGGTCCGCCTGCAGTGCGAAGGGACTAGTGGTCACGGGAAGTAATGACAGGGGAGTCAGCCTGCAGTGCGAATGGACTAGTGGCCACGGGAGGTAATTTCCAGTTTCAGTTTATTTATTTGGTATAGCCCTGTGAGCCATTCGGCTCTTGAATCGGGTGCAACCACAACAAACAAAAAAACAAAAACACGAACAAGAAAAACATCTTAAAGTGACTATGTGACTGTGCAAACAGAAAATCCATGAAAAAAACAGCAAAATATTCCTGAAAAAGCACCGTCAACCAACGCTGTGTGCAAAAATCCCAGTGGGATGCAAGTCAAACAAGAACAACAACAACCACAATACAACTTAGATTAAGGCCGTCAGTCTAACTCCGTACTACAACAAAACAAACATGTCCAAACCAAAAAACGTTTTCGAAATCACCAAAAAATAAAGCCGTAATTGCAATGTAACAGTGATCATAGGGACTGTGACCGAATTTTTTACAATAAACTACATAAATAACATGTAACACCAAATCCTAGAGCCATAGCTGGCTGCATGAATTACTCCACAACAACAGAAGCATCAGTCGGAGTATCATATTTTTCAATGCACCTTTAAGATCAGCACACTAAATCAAAATACAGATGATACTTCGCAGCGTCATCCGGAGCGAAACATTTTATTTTATTTTAGGCCACTGAATAGCAGTGGCAGCTAGGGGTGTGCAACCCCTCTAGAGCAGTTTTAAGAGAAGATCTCATTGGTAGCGATTCAAGTTGCAGTTTATTGGCAATAGCATTCCAGACCCTGGGGGCATCAACAGCAAAGGCCCTTCCTCCAGTTTTTGTACGGCAATAGGGAATGTGAAGCTGGTAAATGAGCGAAGACCTGAGGTCAAATTTGTTCTTCGAAACAGAGAGGAGATCCAGCAGGTAGTCTGCGAATTTTTTTTGTAAGTACATCGTGAATAAATAAGATCTGGTGCACAAGCCGTCGAACATTAAGATATGTTAAGTTTGACCCAATGTAGAGATCACAGTGGTGAGTCCTATATGGGCAGTTCAATGTAAATCTTAAGGCCGAGTGATAGATAGAATCAAACTTCTTCAGTACAGTACTTGGGGCTGATTTATACACGATGTCACAGTAGTCAAGTAGAGGCAGTATGGTAGCTTTTATCAATTCCAAACGGAACCTTTGGGGGAAGCAGCGCTTGTGTCGATACAGAAAACCAATTTTTATTTTTGTCTTTTTACCAATATAATCAATGTGATCTTCAAAATTCAGTTTTGAATCCAGGATGACCCCAAGATACATATAGATCTTGACTTGCTCTATTTGATAATTTTTTAAGGAATGTAATTGGGGAAAAATAACTTCCTGCTTTAGTCCTGGTGAGAAGCATAGCACCTTGGTTTTGGAGGTATTCAGGACTATATATATTCTTGGTTCTTTCGGTAAAGTCACGTTGAAGGGAAACAATAAAATAATCAAATATTATTAACAATAAAAATTGTATTCAGGACTAGTTTAAGAGCAACTAGCTGATGTTGTAGTTTGTTGAAATCACCCTGTAGCTTAGCAATCACGTCATCCGGAGAGCGGCCAGCAGTAATCAGTATCGTGTCATCTGCAAAAAGATTTACCCTGAAATGATCCAGGTCAGTGCCCAAGTCATTGACATAAAGAGAGAACAAAAGGGGGCCGAGGATGGAACCCTGTGGAACCCCTTTTGTTATCTTAACACTGTTTGACCTCCAACCATCTGTGAATACATTTTGGGTGCGAGAAAAGAGGAAATTTTGTAACCATTTTACTGCGTTTTCGGAAAAACCGAGGCAACTTAGTTTACTAAGCAGGGAGTTGTGGTCTACTGTATCAAAAGCTTTGGACAGGTCAAGAAAAAGACATGCACAGTACTGCTTATTATCAAGGCTACTGTAAATGTGATTCAGAGAGTCTAATGCAGCAGATGTGGTGCTGTATTTTTTTCGGAACCCAGATTGTTTAAGATGTAGTAGATTGTTGGTGGACAGGAAACTGCTAATTTGGTAGTTAAATAATTTTTCTAAAAATTTCATCAACGGGGACAAAATTGAGATATGTCGGTAGTTATTTGGATCATCTTTAGGGCCCCCTTTGTGAAGTGGACGGACATAGGAATGTTTCCATTCTAGAGGAACTGATGCTTCTTTGATGGACAGGTTGAAAATATGGGCTATAGGTTTGTATATTAGGTGACCAACAGTTAGTAGAGCAAAGACGGGAATACTATCTGCTCCGGTAGAGGAGGACCCTTTGAGGTAGGACAGTTGTTTCAGAACATTACTTTCGTGGATTGGTTGGAAACTAAATTCGTTTAATGTTTGGACAGGAGTGTAGGAATTTGCATGAGCAGGGGTGACTCCCAATACATTATTAAAAAGATTACCAGCTTCAGAAAAATGAAGGTTAAAATTGTCAACTATTTTTTGGGGATTTGAAAAATATTCCCCATTTTGGTTAAGCTCAATGGGCAGATTATCTGTTTTGGATGCCTTTTCGATACATTTGATTGTTTTCCAGAAAATCCTGGCATTTCCATGTGATTCCAGGAGAGTGGAGGAAAAGTAGGCATTTTTTGCATGCCGTATTCTTTTGATGCATCTATTCCTTAAAATCATGTATTCTAGCCAGTCTTTGACCAAATTACTTTTCTGAGCACATGCCCAAGTCTTGTCGCTAGTTTTCATGAGCTTTGTAATCAAAGGATCAAACCATGGTGGGCGGTTGCCTTTAATTTTAAATCTAACCAATGGAGCATGTTTGTTAAGAATTTGGAGAAACGTGTACCTGAAGGTCTCCCAAGCCGTAGTCAGGTTGGGGATATCACAGACTTTGTCAATATCCGAGTGAAGCATATCATTAGTAAATGCCTGATTGCTGAAGTGTCTCATAGAGTACTTCTCAACCAATTTAGGGGGGCTTTGGGTCTGGCTGATGATCTCACCCCAAAAATGAAGGAGTGATCACTAAGGTTATTACCCAGAACACCAATCAGTGTGAAATTGTGAGGGGCATTTGTCAATAGGACGTCAAGCAGAGATGACTGTCCCGGATTTTTTTATATTGGGTCTTGTGGGGACATTTATTAATTGAAACAGGTTAAATTCATCTGCAAAATAATGACAGGGGAGTCAGCCTGCAGTGCGAAGGGACTGGTGGCCACGGGAGGTAATGACAGGGGAGTCAGCCTGCAGTGCGAGTGGACTGGTGGCCACGGGAGGTAATGACAGGGGAGTCAGCCTACAGTGTGAAGGGACTAGTGGCCGCCGGAGGTAATGACAGGGGAGTCAGCCTGCAGTACGAATAGACTGGTGGCCACAGGAGGTAATGACAGGAGAGTCAGCCTCCAGTGTGAAGGGACTAGTGGCCACGGGAGGTAATGACAGGGGAGTCAGCCTGCAGTGCGAGTGGACTGGTGGCTGCGGGAATGATCGAGAATGAGAGCGTGGCCAGGTGACGGCAGAGTCTGCTGGTGGAGTGAGTGGTCTAGAGCCAGTGAGAAGGTTCGGGAATGGGGGCGTGCCCTCGGTCCGTATATAAGGAAGATGAGCGGGAGACTCGGGGCTGTTGCAGTGGGGTCTCATCCAATAAAGGAACCATCGCAAGACAATTCAAGTCGTCTTTACATATGTACATATGAAACGTATTGTACAATGTGTATACCACGATATGTGTATACCACATGTCGTAATGATTTAACTGGCTATACTAACATAATCCGATGAGCTGTAAAGCTCTTTATTTTTCGTCCCAACAACAAACAGTTACACAAACACCGATAGGAGTGCAGAGTACAGGAAAGTTATACAAATCACCCAACACACATACAGATACATCACTACCATTCACATTCCTACCCAGGCAAATCCCACCGAGCTATTCACTTGGCCATCACAAACGACAACGACGACTACAAAGCGGCCTAACGTTTGGACGTTAAGGGCAGCCCAAACGAAACGAAAGATCTACATAATACCATAATGAACCACAACATCTCTCTCCCACTTCAGCAACAACAAAAAATGTTCTTGCTGTGGTTTTCCCACCTGATGATTGATGATTGCTTGTGTTGCAATCGAAACGTCGTGATTTATTTTAATTTAATTTTATACCTACGTGACTTTACCGAAAGAACCAGATAGTTTTTTGTGCCGTCTTAATAATTGCATGTTTCTAAATGTTGTTGGAGGGAGGTGGGGGGGAGGGAGATGTTCAAACATCAGATAGACAACGCACACATTGAGATTTTAGAGGCATCATCAAGTCTGCATTTTAACCACACGCAGTACTTGTAGTGAACGCACGAACAAACATGCTCCGGTAGTAATAACATACACATGGTCTTTAATAATAATGTAAACATGTTATATGCATTGTCCTTGGAACTGATTGGGCCTACACCAGATATAGCGGCCTTCTTCGTGGCCTAGTCTCACCACCGCTGTCAGACCAGAGAACGCCAAAAGGCGGACAGCACCAGGGCAATGCCAGACGTATCAGAGCGTCTGTAGCTCGGGGTGAGCAGCTGTATCATGGGATAGCTTTTTATTATTTTACACGCTTTTATTTAATCTTCTATTTGAAGCTTTCGTGACTGCAAGGATTCATCTTCTTTGGTTCTTTCGGTAAAGTCAGGTAGAATGAGAATAAAATAATAAAAGCACATGATAAAATTCTCACGACGTTTCGGCCACAACGCAAGCGGCCGTCTTCAGGTGAAAGGTACAGAACTGTCGGGACGACAGAGCTTCATTGAAGCTCTGAAGCTCTGTCGTCCCGACAGTTCTGTACCTTTCACCTGAAGACGGCCGCTTGCGTTGTGGCCGAAACGTCGTGAGAATTTTATTGTGTGCTTTTATTTAACTCACTCCGTCTGTTGTATCCTCAAAAAGGAGATCTTCCCAATGTGGTATCGACTGCAAACTTGGTATACTTATATCATACTAATGACAATACTATATTCTATCATTAAACATAAAATATAGATTTTTAAACATTATTTTTTATATGTTATGTTTCAGTTTGGGTCTAATTGTCCACGCTCAGCTGACGTTGGCTGTAAATCACCACGGGCCCCTTACGCTGTGGCCAAGCTTCGGGGCCACTTCCTGGAGTTGTGGAGTTCTGCCATTACGAGTACGGTACATTTCATTAAAGCGTGTTTTTAAACAAAAGTTGTTTTAAATATTACTTTTTCCGGTATCAATGTATGAAAAATAATAATAGGTTTTACCCTTTCTGGCAATAAATCAGGATTTGTGTTAACGCCATACAGATTATACCTTTTGTAAGGCATCATCAAGTCTGCATTCACCACACACATGCGTGTGGCTAAACATGCAAACAAACATGCTCTGATTAAAAACACATTCTCCTGCGGAGGGAGCTGGTAGGAACGTCGGGTTGCTCGGTCAATGGCCAGGGTCAACGGCGGCACCACGTGGTGGTGTATTCCGCACAATATGCCCGACTGTGAGGGCGGGCACAAGCCGGCGTGAGTAGGTTAAACGTTGAGTTTTATAAGGGCACCACGGGGTGACCAGCCCCTCCCCACCCAGCACCACCCTCCCCACCCAGCCCCTCCCCACCCAGCCCCTCCCTCCCCACCCAGCCCCTCCCCACCCAGCCCCTCCCCACCCCAGCCCTTCCCTCCCCACCCAGCCCCTCCCCACCCAGCCCCACCCCTCACCCAGCCCCTCCCCACCGTCCGCACCCTCCCCCACCCCACCCAGCCCCACCCTCCCCACCCAGCCCCTCCCACCCCGCCCCTCCCCACCCAGCCCCTCCCTCCCCACCCAGCCCCTCCCCACCCAGCCCCACCCCTCACCCAGCCCCTCCCCACCCTCCCCACCCCACCCAGCCCCACCCTCCCCACCCAGCCCCTCCCCTCTCCACCCAGCCCCACCACTCCCATGTTTGTATGCTCGACGACGGACGGACACAATAATCCCCGTGGGCTGGTGGTGTAACCAGGAGCTTCCTACACAGTATAATATTTGCAATGTATTTGAAACGGATTGGCCTACACCAGAGACAGAAGCCTTCTTTGTGGCCTCGCCTCATCACCAGTGTTACACTAAAACTAAATTATACAAAACATTTTTTTTTTACCAGGTAAAGCCTACTGAGATACATCGCTCTTATTCAAAAGCAACCTGGCCACAAATGATAGCTCAACGAAGTGGCTCATCGTCACACGGGACATTTGCTGCAGCTGCCAAATACTCTACAACGCACAATTCAAAATGTGGTGGGGGGGAAAAAAACCGGACGACCCGGAGAAAAATCCACGTGACCACCACGGTGGGGTTGGGGTCCAACCTATGATCACTGTTACGTTGTTTTCGTGGCGTTATTTTGGTCATTTTGAGGACGGTTTGGCCTGGCCATGTTTTGTTTGTTGTAGCACAGAGTTGGCCCGATAACTTTTAATCTACATCGTCTTATAGTTGTTACCGTTTGACTTGCCATCCCACTGGGATTTTTGCACACGGCGTTGAAATGCGGTGTTTTTTTTCTGGAAGACTTTTGCTGGTTTTCTCCCAGGATTTTTTGTTGTTGTTGTTGCGCGCAGTCACTTTAAGAAGATGTTTTCTTGTTCGTGTTTGTGTGTTTGTTGCGGTTGCACCAGAGTCAAGAGCCGCATGGCTCACAGGGCTATCTCCATATATAGAAAAGGCAAAGTGGTGAATATGTGTGTATGTTCAAAATGTTTAGCGTACTTTCCCGACATGCAACAAACTGGAAATTTGCCATGTGGGTACTTTCCAGACTGTACACCATGCAATAATAAAAAAAAACACTTTTTTGGGGGGTGGAGCTCAATAATGCATATTTGTTTTGCACGGCAAGTGAGCTGTGACGTCAAATCTGTCACGTGACCCGCGCACGTGGAAGCGTGACGCATTGTAGTGTAGTGGTTAGCGCGCTGTCTGTGTGTCTGTGTGTGTGTCTGTGTGTCTGTGTGTGTGTCTGTGTGTCTGTGTGTGTGTGTCTGTGTGTGTCTGTGTCTGTGTGTGTCTGTGTGTCTGTGTGGGGGGAGCGGTAGCGTAGTGGTTAGCGCCACGCCGCGCTACGAACCCGGCGACCCGAGTTCGATTCCCGCTCACGGCCACCAACCGGTGACGATTATTTCAACCGCTCCTGGGCCTCGCCTAGGATCGACTCAGCCTCAAACGAGTAACTTCTGTGGTTGTCTGAACATCGCCACTGGTGGAGACAAAGGCGGCGGGCGTGGTGAATCCAAGTCCCGGGTGAAGCCGACTAGTACAGCTCGCACCTAAGAAATGAAACTAAAACTGAACTGAAAACCGACCCCACGACCTCTTATACACCGGGCGAGGCATTTAACGTCTCCGAGCCACCGTGGCGAACAGACTTGAAAACGCTCAAAGGTGAACAGCAGAACGACAAAACACGTATCAATACGAGCACTTACCACTCGGGGCCCAGCTGTCAGGGGCCGTACGTAAATATACGTCACGCGATTTTGGACGATTTTTGACCCAACCCCCTCCCCCCTCGTCACACGGCGTCACAAAAAAAGTCAGACCCCCCCCCCTAAAATATGACGTCACAAAGCTCTGCCCCTCCCCCCCCCCCACAAAACCATATTTCCATTTTGAAAATAAAACATGCTTCAAATCGCTTTAAACTATTGTCATTGTAGTAGTGCGTATCTAATGTGGCCGCTGCACTCTGACGTTGTAGGAAGAAAACATTTATTAAAAAGTTAATTTAATTAAGTAGAACGTTTTGATTTAAAGCTTTCGTGACTGCAGTAATTAATATTCTAAGCTCTTTCGGTAAAGTCACGTTGAAGGGAAACAATGAATTAATAAAATATATTATATATTTCATTATTTTATTGTTTCCCTTCAACGTGACTTTACCACGTTGAAGGGAAACAATAAATTAATAAAATATATTATATATTTCATTATTTTATTATTTCCCTTCAACGTGCCTTTACCAAAAGAGCTAAGAATATGAATATAAGTAGAACGTGTTGCGTCTATATTTATTTAAAGTTGCGAATTTTGAATTTTGATGTGACGTCACAGTTCTCAACCCCTCCCCCCCCCTCGTCACAAATGTCTGACCGACCCCCCCACCCCCACTAGGTGCGTGACGTCATTTATGGACGGCCCCTTATATCTGTGAAGATGTCTTGCCTTGCAAGTATCAAATCATCGTTAATACATATTCCCTGCTTTATTGCCAGAAAAGGATTGCAACCGGTTCTTACATCTTTCATCATTTTGTAACTGGCAAAAAAATTATAATTAAAAAGGGCCCCATAGATGTAACATATTGGGCATTGCCCTGGCGAAATCACTGAAATGTAATAAACCTCACGTGTGTAGTAGTGCTAGTTGTGTAAGGAGGATCGCAGGGGCTCAAACACACGGTGGAAAGTTCCCAATTGCCACGTGCAGCTACCAGTCTCGGCCGCCATCTTGGTCCTCTCTCTCTCTCTCGCCCCTCCTCCAACCTTCCCTGGCCCCTCCCATCAACTCCGCCCCTTTTTTGCCTCCTCCCCTCCCTCCGTCTCACTCGGCCCCTCCCACCACCACCACCACCTGCCCTTGGCTGTGACAGCCGTGACATCACAGCTCTGCGGATTTGACGCCACGCCCCCCCCAAGGGTCCCTGCGGGGGCGGCACCTCGCGCCGGAAAAAAGTTCGGGGAGTCGAGCGCGCTGCTGGGAGAGGCGTGGCTTAAGAGGGGTGGGGGGGAGGGGTGAGGAGGGAGGGGGGTGAGAAGGGGGGGAGGAGGGAGGGGGGGTGTGAGGGAGGGCGTGAGGGAGGGGGGGTGAGGAGGGAGGGGGGTGAGGGAGGGGGTGAGGGAGGGGGTGAGGAGGGAGGGGTGAGGAGGAAGGGGGGGGTGAAGAGGGAGGGGGTGAGGGAGGGGGTGAGGGAGGGGGGTGAGGAGGGAGGGGTGAGGAGGGAGGGGGGGGTGAGGGAGGGGGGGTGAGGAGGGAGGGGGGTGAGGAGGGAGGGGGTGAGGGAGGGGGGGGGTGAGGAGGGAGGGGGGTGAGGGAGGGGGGGTGAGGAGGGAGGGGTGAGGAGGGAGGGGGGTGAGGGAGGGGGTGAGGGAGGGGGTGAGGAGGGAGGGGGGTGAGGGAGGGGGGGTGAGGAGGGAGGGGTGAGGAGGGAGGGGGGTGAGGAGGGAGGGGTGAGGAGGGAGGGGGGGTGAGGGAGGGGGTGAGGGAGGGGGTGAGGAGGGAGGGGGTGAGGGAGGGGGGGGTGAGGAGGGAGGGGGGTGAGGGAGGGGGGTGAGGAGGGAGGGGTGAGGAGGGAGGGGGGTGAGGGAGGGGGTGAGGGAGGGGGTGAGGAGGAGGGGGGTGAGGGAGGGGGGTGAGGAGGGGGGCGGGGGGGGGGTGAGGGAGGAGGTGCTTGCGGATGGCGCTGTGACTGTGAGGGAGGGGGGTGAGGGAGGGGTGAGGGAGGAGGGGGGGGAGAAGGGGGGGAGGAGAAGGGGGTACACGTGACCAGCCCCCCCCTCCACCACATTTCCCTTGCTGCTGTGTGCACATTGCAGGCTGCGTGACAGACACGGACAGACAGACAGAGACAGACAGACAGAGACACACAGACAGAGACACACAGAGACAGACAGACAGAGACAGACAGACAGAGACAGAGACACACAGAGACAGAGACAGACAGAGAGAGACAGAGATACACACAGAGAGAGACACAGACAGAGAGAGACACAGACAGAGAGGGACACAGAGAGACAGAGACACAGAGAGAGACAGAGAGAGACAGAGACACAGAGACACAGACAGAGAGACGGCGGTGGTCACGAGATTTCCTTCTCTTAAACCTGCATCAAAAGTTGCGCTCTCCTTACGCTAACATAGAGAGAGGGAGAGAGATACATCATATTATTATTGTTACCGCTCTTAAACAAAAAAAAATCCCCGAACAACTTTTTGCGACGAAGAGTTGAGAAGACCTTCAATCCACCACGACCACGACCACCGCCACAACCACCACCACGACCGCCACCACCGCTACAACCACAGGTAGGAAGAGGCACGCGAGGTTGAATCTCAGATTTTGCCATTGCAGGGAGCGCGCGAAGCGAAACGCGAACGGAGCTGGCTAGAGGTGGTGGTTGTTGTGATGACGGTGGTGGTTGTTGTGATGATGGTGGTGGTGGTTGTTGTGATGACGGTGGTGGTTGTGATGATGGTGGTGGTTGTTGTGATGATGGTGGTGGTTGTTGTGATGATGGTGGTGGTGGTTGTTGTGATGACGGTGGTGGTTGTGATGATGGTGGTGGTTGTTGTGATGATGGTGGTGGTTGTTGTGATGATGGTGGTGGTGGTTGTTGTGATGACGGTGGTGGTTGTGATGATGGTGGTGGTGGTTGTTGTGATGGTTGTTGTGATGATGGTGGTGGTGGTTGTTGTGATGATGGTGGTGGTTGTGATGATGGTGGTGGTTGTTGTGATGATGGTGGTGGTGGTTGTTGTGATGGTGGTGGTGGTGGTTGTGATGATGGTGGTGGTTGTTGTGATGATGGTGGTGGTGGTTGTGATGATGGTGGTTGTGATGATGGTGGTGGTTGTTGTGATGATGGTGGTGGTGGTTGTGATGATGGTGGTGGTGGTTGTTGTGATGATGGTGGTTGTGATGATGGTGGTGGTTGTTGTGATGATGGTGGTGGTGGTTGTGATGATGGTGGTGGTGGTTGTTGTGATGATGGTGGTGGTTATGATGGTGGTGGTTGTTGTGGTGATGGTGGTGGTTGTTGTGATGATGATGGTGGTGGTTGTTGTGATGGTGGTGGTTGTTATGATGGTGGTGGTGGTTATTGTGATGACGGTGGTGGTTGTTGTGATGATGGTGGTGGTTGTTGTGATGACGGTGGTGGTTGTGGTGATGATGCTGGTGGTTGTTGTGATGACGGTGGTGGTTGTTGTGATGATGGTGGTGGTTGTTGTGATGATGGTGGTGGTTGTTGTGATGACGCTGGTTGTTGTGATGATGGTGGTGGTTGTTGTGATGATGGTGGTGGTTGTCGGTGGTGATGGTTGTTGGTGATGGTGGGGTTGATGATGATGGTGGTGATGATGGTAGTGATGATAATGGTAGTGATGATGGTAGTGATGATGGTTGTGATGATGGTAGTGATGATAATGGTAGTGATGATCGTAGTGATGATGGTTGTGATGTTGATGGTGGTTGTGATGATGGTAGTGATGATAATGGTAGTGATGATGGTGGTGATGATGGTAGTGATTATAATGGTTGTGATGATGGTTGTGATGTTGATGATGGTGGTAGTGATTATATTTGGAGTCTGCGTCTCTCTCTCTCTCCCCGTGGATGTCTCTCCGGGTCCTCCGCGTTTCCCACCACATTTAGAATCAAAATCACCACCACGCGTTTAAGAATGGTTGGCTGGCTGATATAATTAATTGTCCACGTGATGATGATGATGATGACAGCTCGCATCGTTAAGCTATCATTTGTGATAGCAAGGGTCGCTCCTTCGCTCAAATGCAGCTCAGTTTATAGCGGTAGGCTGGATGGTGGCACCTGCTTTGGTGATAGATGCGTTCACAATTGGGGTTAATTGCTGATGCGAGTGGCTTCCTTGCACGGATGCCGACTGGACAGCCCACGCGTGTGTCTGTGTGTGTGTAGGTGTGTCTGTGTGTGGTTACGTGTGTAGGTATGTTTGTATGTATGTGTGTGTGTAGGTGTGTTGGCACAGGTCTTATCGGCCACGGTCATTCCCTCCCTTCTCTACGCTTGCGAAACGTGGACCCCCCTAATGGAACATCTTCGCCGGTTAGAAACATTTAGACTAGCCTGCATACGATCCATCCTGGGTTTAAGCAGGCTGGATTGTGTGAGGAGCTCACAAATCCTTGAAAGATCTGGGCAAGGTCCCATCGGTGAGCTCCTCCGGCAGGCAAGGCTGCGTTGGCTGGGTCATGTAGCCCGCATGCCCAGCCACCGCATGCCGATACAGCTTTTGTTCGGCCGGGTAGAGGGGGCTAAACGGGCGCGGCACGGGCTAGAGAAGAGATGGGAGTGATGTGGTACAGGAGGACGTGGAGCTGAGTGGACTTGCCGATGACTGGTACCAGCGGTGTCAAGATCGGCCTCTGTGGAGGATGCTCGTGAAGGACGCTGCTACTGGGCAGTTAGAGGTAGTCGCCCTCCAACAACAACGGAGGGCGGAGGAGCGACGCTCACAACAACGAGCGGAGCGCAGGGAGGCTAAAGCACAGCACGTTGGCACAGTAGGGGGCACAGGTGGTGCATCAGCCAGTGATCTTGGTCATCTTAGTCAGTCGACCCGTGGCACTTGGGTCTGCCCCGTGACCTCCTACCCGCGGGCGTTCGACACTTCACGTGGCCTCAAGGTGCACATGGCCTGGCACAAGCGTCGTGGTGACGTCATCACCACTTAGTGGCGAATGGCGGTTGTTGTTGTACGTGTGTAGGTGTGTGTGTCTGTGTGGTTACGTGTGTAGTGAATCCAACTGAGTCCCACACGTTATTCCTTTTAGAAGCAACACATTTATTCATAACACAAATGGGGGTGACTGCCCCTTCACCAGATACAGCCTAGGGTGGTGACCACCCCGCTAACTACAGAGGGGTTACTGCTACGAAGAGCCGGGCCCTCACTCGGGTCCGCAAGCACGTGGCTGCCTTGTTGAGCTTCCAGCTTGTAGACGTAGAGCTTCCAGTTTGTAGACGTAGAGCTTCCAGCTTGTAGACGATGAGCTTCCAACTTGTAGATGTTGAGCTTCCAGCTTGAGATGTAGAGCTTGAGACGGAGAGCTTCCAGCTTGTAGATGTTGAGCTTCCAGCTTGTAGATGTTGAGCTTCCAGCTTGTAGATGTTGAGCTTCCAGCTTGTAGATGTTGAGCTTCCAGCTTGTAGATGTTGAGCTTCCAGCTTGTAGACGTAGAGCTTCCAGCTTGTAGATGTTGAGCTTCCAGCTTGTAGATGTTGAGCTTCCCGCTTGTAGATGTTTAGCTTCCAGCTTGTAGATGTTGAGCTTCCAGCTTGTAGATGTTGAGCTTCCAGCTTGTAGATGTTGAGCTTCCCGCTTGTAGATGTTGAGCTTCCCGCTTGTAGGTGTTGAGCTTCCAACTTGTAGACGTTGAGCTTCCAGCTTGTAGGTGTTGAGCTTCCAGCTTGTAGGTGTTGAGCTTCCAGCTTGTAGGTGTTGAGCTTCCAGCTTGAGACGTGGAGCTTCCAGCTTGAGACGTGGAGCTTCAAGCTTGTAGATGTTGAGCTTCCAGCTTGTAGATGTTGAGCTTCCAGCTTGTAGGTGTTGAGCTTCCAGCTTGAGACGTAGAGCTTCCAGTTTGTAGATGTTGAGCTTCCAGCGTGTAGACGTTGAGCTTCCAGCTTGTAGATGTTGAGCTTCCAGCTTGTAGATGTTGAGATTCCAGCTTGAGACGTAGAGCTTCCAGCTTGTAGGTGTTGAGATTCCCGTTTGTAGATGTAGAGCTTCCAGCTTGTAGATGTTGAGCTTCCAGCTTTTAGATGTTGAGCTTCCAGCTTGAGACGTAGAGCTTCCAGCTTGTAGGTGTTGACCTTCCAGCTTGTAGATGTTGCGCTTCACGTTTGTAGATGTAGAGCTTCCAGCTTGTAGACGTAGAGCTTCCAGCTTATAGATGTTGAACTTCCTGCTTGTAGTTGTTGAGCTTCCAGCTTGTAGGTATTGAGCTTCCAACTTGTAGGTGTTGAGCTTCCAGCTTGTAGATGTTGAGCTTCTAGCTTGTAAATGTTGAGCTTCCAGCTTGTAGGTATTGAGCTTCCAACTTGTAGGTGTTGAGCTTCCAGCTTGTAGATGTTGAGCTTAAAACCTGTAGACGTGGAGCTTCCCATTTGTAGATGTAGAATTTCCAGCTTGTAGATGTTGAGCTTCCAGCTTGTAGATGTAGAGCTTCCAGCTTGTAGATGTTGAGCTTCCAGCTTGAGACGTAGAGCTTCTAGCTTGAGATGTTGAGCTTCCCACTTGTAGGTGTTGAGCTTCCAGCTTGTGGATGTTGAGCTTCCAGCTTGTAGACGTTGAGCTTCCAGCTTGTAGACGTTGAGCTTCCAGCTTGTAGATGTTGAGCTTCCAGCTTGTAGTCGTTGAGATTCCAGCTTGTAGATGTTGAGCTTCCAGCTCGTAGGTGTTGAGCTTCCAGCTTGTAGATGTTGAGCTTCCAGCTTGTAGTCTTTGAGCTTCCAGCTTGTAGACGTTGAGCTTCCAGTTTGAAACGTGGAACTTCCAGCTTGTAGATGTTGAGCTTCCAGCTTGTAGATGTTGAGCTTCCAGCTTTTAGACGTAGACCTTCCAGCTTGAGACGTGGAGCTTCCAGCTTGTAGATGTTCAGCTTCCAGCTTGTAGATGTTGAGCTTCCAGCTTGAGACGTGGAGCTTCCAGCTTGTAGATGTGGAGCTTCCCACTTGTAGGTGTTGAGCTTCCAGCTTGTAGATGTTCAGCTTCCAGCTTGTAGACGTAGAGCTTCTAGCTTGTAGGTGTTGAGCTTCCAGCTTGTAGATGTTGATCTTCCAGCTTGTAGACGTAGAGCTTCCAGCTTGTAGATGTTGATCTTCCAGCTTGTAGACGTAGAGCTTCCAGCTTGTAGGTGTTGAGCTTCCAGCTTGTAGATGTTGATCTTCCAGCTTGTAGACGTAGCGCTTCCAGTTTGTAGATGTTGAGCTTCCAGCGTGTAGACGTTGAGCTTCCAGCTTGTAGATGTTGAGCTTCCAGCTTGTAGATGTTGAGATTCCAGCTTGAGACGTAGAGCTTCCAGCTTGTAGGTGTTGAGATTCCCGTTTGTAGATGTAGAGCTTCCAGCTTGTAGATGTTGAGCTTCCAGCTTTTAGATGTTGAGCTTCCAGCTTGAGACGTAGAGCTTCCAGCTTGTAGGTGTTGACCTTCCAGCTTGTAGATGTTGCGCTTCACGTTTGTAGATGTAGAGCTTCCAGCTTGTAGACGTAGAGCTTCCAGCTTATAGATGTTGAGCTTCCAGCTTGAGACGTAGAGCTTCCAGCTTGTAGGTGTTGACCTTCCAGCTTGTAGATGTTGCGCTTCACGTTTGTAGATGTTGATCTTCCAGCTTGTAGACGTAGAGCTTCCAGCTTGTAGGTGTTGAGCTTCCAGCTTGAGACGTAGAGCTTGAGACGTAGAGCTTCCAGCTTGTGGATGTTGAGCTTCCAGCTTGTGGATGTTGAGCTTCCAGCTTGTGGATGTTGAGCTTCCAGCTTGTAGTCTTTGAGCTTCCAGCTTGTAGATGTTGAGCTTCCAGCTTGTAGTCTTTGAGCTTCTAGCTTGTGGATGTTGAGCTTTCAGCTTGTAGACGTTGAGCTTCCAGCTTGAGACGTGGAGCTTCCAGCTTGTAGACGTGGAGCTTCCCGCTTGTAGATGTTGAGCTTCCAGCTTGAGACGTAGAGCTTGAGACGTAGAACTTCCAGCATGTAGATGTTGAGGTTCCAGCTTGTAGGTGTTGAGCTTCCAGCTTGTAGATGTTGAGCTTCCAGCTTGTAGACGTTGAGCTTCTAGCTTGTAGGTGTTGAGCTTCCAGCTTGTAGGTGTTGAGCTTCCAGCTTGTAGACGTTGAGCTTCCAGCTTGTAGATGTTGAGCTTCCAGCTTGTAGACGTTGAGCTTCCAGCTTGTAGACGTTGAGCTTCCAGCTTATAGATGTTGAGCTTCCAGCTTGTAGGTGTCGAGCTTCCAGCTTCTAGATGTTGAGCTTCCCGCTTGTAGATGTTGAGCTTCCAGCTTGTAGATGTTGAGCTTCCAGCTTGTAGATGTTGAGCTTCCAGCTTGTAGGTGTTGAGCTTCCAGCTTGAGACGTAGAGCTTCTAGCTTGTAGATGTTGAGCTTCTAGCTTGTAGATGTAGAGCTTCTAGCTTGTAGATGTAGAGCTTCCAGCTTGTAGACGTTGAGCTTCCAGCTTGTAGATGTTGAGCTTCCAGTTTGAGACGTGGAGCTTCCGGCTTGTCGATGTTGAGCTTTCAGCTTGTAGATGTTGAGCCTCCAGCTTGTAGATGTTGAGCTTCCAGCTTGTAGATGTTGAGCTTCCAGCTTGAGACGTAGAGCTTCTAGCTTGTAGATGTTGAGCTTCTAGCTTGTAGATGTAGAGCTTCTAGCTTGTAGATGTAGAGCTTCCAGCTTGTAGACGTTGAGCTTCCAGCTTGTAGATGTTGAGCTTCCAGTTTGAGACGTAGAGATTCTAGCTTGTAGATGTTGAGCTTCTAGCTTGTAGATGTAGAGCTTCTAGCTTGTAGATGTTGAGCTTCTAGCTTGTAGACGTGGAGCTTCCAGCTTGTAGGTGTTGAGCTTCCAGCTTGAGACGTAGAGCTTCTAGCTTGTAGATGTTGAGCTTCTAGCTTGTAGATGTAGAGCTTCTAGCTTGTAGATGTAGAGCTTCCAGCTTGTAGACGTTGAGCTTCCAGCTTGTAGATGTTGAGCTTCCAGTTTGAGACGTGGAGCTTCCGGCTTGTCGATGTTGAGCTTTCAGCTTGTAGATGTTGAGCCTCCAGCTTGTAGATGTTGAGCTTCCAGCTTGTAGATGTTGAGCTTCCAGCTTGTAGATGTTGAGCCTCCAGCTTGTAGATGTTGAGCTTTCAGCTTGTAGATGTTGAGCCTCCAGCTTGTAGATGTTGAGCTTCCAGCTTGTAGACGTTGAGCATCCAGCTTGTAGATGTTGAGCTTCCAGCTTGAGACGTAGAGCTTCCAGCTTGTAGATGTTGAGCTTCCAGCTTGTAGGTGTTGAGCTTCCAGCTTGAGACGTGGAGCTTCCAGCTTGAGACGTGCAGCTTCCAGCTTGTAGATGTTGAGCTTCCAGCTTGAGACGTGGAGCTTCCAGCTTGTAGACGTTGCGCTTCCAGCTTGTAGATGTTGAGCTTCCAGCTTGTAGACGTTGAGCTTCCAGCTTGAGACGTGGAGCTTCCAGCTTGTAGATGTTGAGCTTCCAGCTTGTAGATGTTCAGCTTCCAGCTTGTAGATGTTGAGCTTCCAGCTTGTAGATGTTGAGCTTCCAGCTTGTAGATGTTGAGCTTCCAGCTTGAGACGTAGAGCTTCCAGCTTGTAGATGTTGAGCTTCCAGCTTGTAGATGTTGAGCTTCCAGCTTGTAGACGTAGAGCTTCCAGCTTGTAGATGTTGAGCTTCCAGCTTGAGACGTAGAGCTTCCAGCTTGTAGATGTTGAGCTTCCAGCTTGTAGATGTAGAGCTTCCAGCTTGTAGATGTTGAGCTTCCAGCTTGTAGATGTTGAGCTTCCAGCTTGTAGATGTTGAGCTTCCAGCTTGTAGATGTTGAGCTTCCAGCTTGTAGATGTTGAGCTTCCAGCTTGAGATGTAGAGCTTCCAGCTTGTAGATGTTGAGCTTCCAGCTTGTAGTTGTTGAGCTTCCAGCTTGTAGATGTTGAGCTTCCAGCTTGTAGATGTTGAGCTTTCAGCTTGTAGATGTTGAGCCTCCAGCTTGTAGATGTTGAGCTTCCAGCTTGTAGATGTTGAGCTTCCAGCTTGTAGATGTTGAGCCTCCAGCTTGTAGATGTTGAGCTTTCAGCTTGTAGATGTTGAGCCTCCAGCTTGTAGATGTTGAGCTTCCAGCTTGTAGACGTTGAGCCTCCAGCTTGTAGATGTTGAGCTTCCAGCTTGTAGACGTTGAGCTTCCAGCTTGTAGATGTTGAGCTTCCAGCTTGAGACGTAGAGCTTCCAGCTTGTAGATGTTGAGCTTCCAGCTTGTAGGTGTTGAGCTTCCAGCTTGAGACGTGGAGCTTCCAGCTTGAGACGTGGAGCTTCCAGCTTGTAGATGTTGAGCTTCCAGCTTGAGACGTGGAGCTTCCAGCTTGTAGACGTTGCGCTTCCCGCTTGTAGATGTTGAGCTTCCAGCTTGAAGACGTTGAGCTTCCAGCTTGAGACGTGGAGCTTCCAGCTTGTAGATGTTGAGCTTCCAGCTTGTAGATGTTGAGCTTTCAGCTTGTAGATGTTCAGCTTCCAGCTTGTAGATGTTGAGCTTCCAGCTTGTAGATGTTGAGCTTCCAGCTTGTAGATGTTGAGCTTCCAGCTTGAGACGTAGAGCTTCCAGCTTGTAGATGTTGAGCTTCCAGCTTGTAGATGTTGAGCTTCCAGCTTGTAGACGTAGAGCTTCCAGCTTGTAGATGTTGAGCTTCCAGCTTGAGACGTAGAGCTTCCAGCTTGTAGATGTTGAGCTTCCAGCTTGTAGATGTAGAGCTTCCAGCTTGTAGATGTTGAGCTTCCAGCTTGTAGATGTTGAGCTTCCAGCTTGTAGATGTTGAGCTTCCAGCTTGTAGATGTAGAGCTTCCAGCTTGTAGATGTTGAGCTTCCAGCTTGTAGATGTTGAGCCTCCAGCTTGTAGATGTTGAGCTTTCAGCTTGTAGATGTTGAGCTTCCAGCTTGAAGGTGTTGAGCTTCCAGCTTGAGACGTAGAGCTTGAGACGTAGGGCTTCCAGCTCAACACACCCGAGACGGCTTTATTTAGAGCCTAGTCTCCATTGGACCAATCAAATTCAAGGACAGTGCATATTATTATCAGAGTTGTCTTTTTTGTTTGCATTTTGACTGCTTGTGTTGTGGTTATTGCAAACATGATGCCTTGAATAAAGGTGTCAGTTTTTGTGCCAGTTAAAAGGGTAAAACCTATTCTTATAAAAAACAATTCCGTCGTGGTTTAGCAGTAATTTATTGAAGGTGGAGGGGTTACACCAGCCCCTCACACCCATCCAGAGCCCCCTTTTCGCCGCTGTGGTGGTCACAAATGCCATGAGGAGAAAGGCCAATCGGAATTGTCCCTCCCCCTACACTACCCACGACAGCGTTGCCCGTCCGGCACGACGAGGAGGTAGGGGGTTGTTTTTGCCGCGCGGGGCCTCGCTCTCTCCTCGGAGTTGTTTACATGGCTCGATCCAAACATAGAAAGCAGCTTACCATTGTCATTGGACTTGTGTACACAAAGACAAAGATCCCTAGTGTAGCCTGTGACAGACTGTGGGGGAAAATGCTATTAGCGAGTAGCACCTACGAAGGCCGGTACGGCACACGAGGGGGTGGGTGACCAGCACAACGCCCGGCCACACACACACACAGACAGATGCACACACAACAACAACAACCGCCATTCGCCACTAAGTGGCGGTGACGTCACCACGACGCTTGTGCCAGGCCATGTGCCCCTTGAGGCCACGTGAAGTGTCGAACGCCCGCAGGCAGGAGGTCACGGGGCAGACCCAGGTGCCACGGGTCGACTGACTGAGACTACTGGCTGATGCACCACCTGTGCCCCCTACTGTGCCAACCTGCTGTGCTTAAGCCACCCAGCGCTCCGCTCATTGTTGTGAGCGTCGCTCCTCCGCCCTCCGTTGTTGTTGGAGGGCGACTGCCTCCAACTGCCCAGTAGCATCCTTCACGAGCCTCCTCCACAGAGGCCGATCTTGACACCGCTGGTACCAGTCATCGGCAAGTCCACTCAACTCCACATTCTCCTGTACCACATCACTCCATCTCTTCTTTAGTCCGTGTCGCGCCCGTTTAGCCCCCTCGATCTGAACAAAAGCTGTTTGGGCATGCGTTGATTGGGCATGCGGGCTACATGGGCCAGCCAACGCAGCCTTGCCTGCCGGAGGAGCTCACCGATGGGACTTCGTCCAGATCTTTCAAGGATTTGTGAGCTCCTCACACAATCCAGCCTGCAGGTTAAACCCAGGATGGATCGTAGGCAGGCCAGCCTGAATGTTTATAACTGGCACGTTTCGCAAGCATAGAGAAGGGATCGAATGACTGTGGCCGAGAAGACCCAAAGCTTCGTGTGGAGCGACAGACCAGGTAGCTTCCACACAGCGTTTCGCAACCGATGAAACGATATTGCCGCTCGACTGATTTGGAGTGAGACCTCTGCTGTTAAACCGGAGCCGGTCATGAGCATACTGCCCAGGTATGGGAAACTCTCCCCTCTCTCCACAACTGCCCCATCACCGATTGGAAGTTGTGGGGGTGGAGTGTCCAATGGTACAAAATACCCAGGCAGGTGCTTAGTTTTGGTGGGGCTGATGGTAAGGCCCCACCTCTTTGTGGCACACTCCAGTTTCAGCAGCAGCCCCTTCAACTCCTCCTCTGAGTGAGCCGCAATTACCAGGTCATCGGCATACATAACGGGGTTGAGCAATAGGGAGCCATCCCTTGACCACAACTGGGCATCGATCAGCCTCCCATTGTATCTGTACCAAATGGAAATTCCCCAGTACAGCTATTGAAGGCTTCACGAACTACGTGGTCAAAATAGATGTTAAATAATGTGGGAGCCAGAGGATATCCCTGTCGCACCCCAAGGTGTACAGGGAATGGCTCTGACTCCCGGCGACGTAGTTTTACCCGGGCCCGCTCACCATCATGAAGGTCCTTAATGATCGTGATTAGCAGGTCATGGACTCCGAAAGCACGAAGAACAACCCAGAGCCCAGGCCTACTGATGGTATCATAGGCCTTGACCAGGTCATTAAAGCAGAGATGTAGGTCTTGTTGGAATTCCCTACACCTCTGCTGTAGCAGACGGACAGAAAATATGGCATCTGTGCACGACTGCCCTTTCTTGAAACCACATTGGGGCTCCGCAAGCCTCTCCTCAGCGTGCCTGGCAAGGCGATGTTGAATAATCCTTGCCAGGACCTTTCCTGGCACACTGAGGAGTGAGATGCTCCTGTAGTTGTTACAGTCTGTGCGGTCTCCCTTCTTAAAGATGGGGATCACCAGGGCATCCTTCCAGTCCTGCGGAACCCGTCAGTGGTCCAGACTATTGTTATGATGTCATGTAGGGCAGTCTGTGCACAAACGCCACCCTCCTTCAGCATTTCACTTGGGAGATCATCTCTGCCCGGTGCCTTTCCTGGTCTCAGGCTTCACAGAAATGCTCAGCAAATCTGTAAACCTGTTCCTGGAGGTCGGAGATTGGATCACCGTTTTTTCCCCCTAATGATGGTAATAGGTGTGGCGCTGCAGGTTACTTTTTTGATGGAATTAAATAGGGATTTGTGATCGCGGGCCATTGAGGCAGACTGCATCTCCTCAGCAACCCGCGACCACCACCCATCCTTGCAGCGCCTCACGGCTCTCCGAACCTCCGAGCGAAAGCTGCGGTTAGCCTCCTCATTCTCCGACGTGGGATGCTGCAGACGATGAGAGTGGGCCTGTCGCTCTGTCAGGTCTGGACCGCATACCCAAAGCAGCCATTGCAGCTGCATGAGTCACAGTCCTAAACCTCGCCCATTTGCCCTCGACATATGGAGGAGTTGGGGACGATGCCAACCTCAGCCGCAAGCGATGATTAAATTCTCGCTTGCAACTTTCATCAGCTAGCTGAGACCAGGCCACCTTAGGTTTGAATGGGATCCTGGGTGTACACCCACCACCGGAGTGGAAGAATGGCAGGCGCATCTTACAGATGACCAGTCGATGGTCAGAGGGTAGATCACACGCACACACAGACACACACACACACAGACACACACACACACACAGACACACACACATACACACACACACAGACACACACACACAGACACACTCACATACACACACATACACACACACAGAAACACACACAGACACACACATACACACACACACAGACACACATAGACACACACACAGACACACACACAGACACACACACAGACACACACACACAGACACACACACACACAGACACACACACAGAGACACACACACATACACACACACAGACACACACACATACACACACACACAGACACACACACAGACACACACACAGACAGCCTCTCGCACGGACTCCCTCAATCACAGCGAGCGGCTTGGCGCGCGGCCTTCGCCGTGGAAGGAATTCCGCGCCGTGAGTGACGGTGCGGCGAGAGAGGCGAGAGAGGCGAAGCGCGGGTTAGGGCTGCTGCTTCTGCCTGGGGCGAGC
Source organism: Petromyzon marinus (assembly GCF_048934315.1). Classification (NCBI taxonomy): domain Eukaryota; kingdom Metazoa; phylum Chordata; class Hyperoartia; order Petromyzontiformes; family Petromyzontidae; genus Petromyzon; species Petromyzon marinus. The sequence continues at coordinate 10,566,412 of NC_133740.1, read as the reverse complement.
GAGAGAGCGCACACGGGGTGGGGGAGTGGTGGCGTGTGAGCCAAATCCCATTGTTTACCCTGTACGGAACGAGATTCATTGCACCCGATGGAACGGCTGGGCCCCGGCCACAGGAATGTGGAATTTCCACCACTGGTATGAGGCCGCAGGCAGGGATGGAGTGCTGCGTTGTGAGTTTGTGTCTGTGTGTGTGTGTTTGTCTTGTGTGTATCTGTGTGTGTCTCTGTGCGTGTGTCTTTGTCTTGCGTGTGTGTACGTCTGTGTGTGTGTCTGTATGTGTGTGTGGTATTGTCTTGTGTGTCTCTGTGTGTGTGTCTGTGTTTGTCTGTGTGTGTCTGTATGTACGTGTGTAGGTGTCTTTGTCTTGTGTGTGTCTGTGTGTCTGTATGTATGTGTGTGTGTTATTGTCTTGTGTGTGTGTGTGTTTGTCTGTGTGTGTCTGTATGTATGTGTATGTGTCTTTGTCTTGTGTGTGTCTGTGTGTCTGTGTGTCTGTATGTATGTGTGTGTGTCTTTGTCTTGTGTGTCTGTGTGTGTGTATCTGTGTGTGTGTCTTTGTCTTGTGTGTGTGTCTGTGTGTGCCGGGAAAGGTCCTGGCAAGGATTATTCAACATCGCCTTGCCAGGCACGCTGAGGAGAGGCTTGCGGAGCCCCAATGCGGTTTCAGGAAAGGGCGGTCCTGCACAGATGCCATATTTTTTGTCTGTCTGCTACAGCAGAAATGTAGAGAATTCCAACAAGACCTATATCTCTGCTTTATTGACCTGGCCAAGGCCTATGATACCATCAGTAGGACTGGGCTCTGGGTTGTTCTTCGTGCTTTCGGAGTTCCTAACCCGCTGCTCACGATCATTAAGGACCTTCATGATGGTGAGCGGGCCCGGGTAAAACTACGTGGCCGGGAGTCAGAGCCATTCCCTGTACACCTTGGGGTGCGACAGGGATGTTCTCTGGCTCCCACATCATTTAGCATCATATTTGACTACGTAGTTCGAGAAGTTTTCCATGGCTGTACCGGAGGAATTTCCATCTGGTACAGATACAATTGGAGGCTGATCGATGCCCGGGTGCGGTCAAGGGATGGCTCCCTATTGCTCAACCACGTTATGTATGCTGATGATTTGGTAATAGCTGCACATTCGGAGGAGGAGTTGGAGACGCTGCTGCTGAGACTGGAGCGTGCCACTAAGAGGTGGGGCCTTACCATCAGCCCCACCAAAACTAAGCACCTGCCTGGGTATTTTGTACCATCGGACACTCCACCCCCCACAACTCACAATTGGTGATAGGGCAGTTGTGGAGAGAGTGGAGTGTTTCCCATACCTGGGCAGTGTGCTCATGACCGGCTCCGGTTTGACAGCAGAGGTCTCACTCCGAATCAGTCGAGCGGCATTATCTTTTCATCGGTTGCGTAACGCTGTGTGGAAGCTACCTGGTCTGTCGCTCCGCACGAAGCTTCAGGTCTTCTCGGCCACGGTCATTCCCTCCGTTCTCTACGCTTGCGAAACGTGAACCCCCATAATGGAACATTTTCGCCGGTTAGAAACATTTAGGCTAGCCTAACTACAATCCATCCTGGGCTTAACCAGGCTGGATTGTGTGAGGAGCTCACAAATCCTTGAAAGATTTGGACAAAGTCCCATCGGTGAGCTCCTCCGGCAGGCAAGGCTGTGTTGGCTGGGTCATGTAGCCCGCATGCCCAGCCACCGCATGCCTAAACAGCTTCTGTTCGGTTGGATAATTGAGGGCTAAACGGGCGCGGCACGGGCTAGAGAAGAGATGGAGTGATGTGGTATAGGAGGACATGGAGCTGAGTGGACTTGCCGATGACTGGTGCCAGCGGTGTCAAGATCGGCCTCTGTGGAGGAGGCTCGTGAAGGACGCTACTGGGCAGTGGGAGGCAGTCGCCCTCCAACAACAACGGAGGGCGAAGGAGCGACGCTCACAACAACGAGCGCCGGGTGGCTAAAGCACAGTGGGTTGGCACAGTAGGGGGCACAGGTGGTGCATCAGCCACTCATCTCAGTCATCTCAGTCACTCGACCCGTGGCACCTGGGTCTGCCCCGTGACCTCCTGCCAGCGGGCGTTCGACACTTCACGTGGCCTCAAATGAGTTACCTGGTGCGATGTGTAGCCAACATCGCCACTGGGGAGACAAAGGCGGCCGGGCGTGGTGTTGTCCACGCCACCCTCTCGTGTGCCGTGCCGGCCTTCATAGGTGCTACTCGCTAACAGCACTTGCCCCAACAGTCTATTCGGGCTATCGGGGGAAGGGTCTTTGCATTGAATTGGAACTCTGCCAATTGAAATAAGAAATCGCCTCTTCGAGAGTCTCCGAGTTCAATCCATAGCAGACGCCGACACACAACCACACAGAACCAGCGGTCGTCATTTACGGGAATCGTAAATCATAACAGAGGGGCTTGCTTAGACACGGGGGGGGGTGGTGGTGTGGGATGGAGGCCGGGGAGCGGTGGCACAGCGGTTAGCGCGTCCAGCCATGCACCCGGCTACCCGAGTCAGCAACTGATGTGTGGAGTTTTACTTTGTAGGAGCCCCTCCTGGTTACACCACCAGCCCACAGGGGATTGTTGTGTCCGTCCGTCGTGCATACCAAAAATGGGAGGGGTGGGGCTCGGTGGGGGAGGGAGGGGCTTGGTGGGGGAGGGAATGGGTGGGGAGGGAGGGGCTGTGGGGGTGGGGAGGGAGGGGCTGGGTGGGGGAGGGAGGGGCTGGGGGGGTGGGGAGGGAGGGGCTGGGGGGGTGGGGAGGGAGGGGCTGGGGGGGGAGGGGCTGGGTGGGGAGGGGCTGGGTGGGGAGGGAGGGGCTGGGTGGGGGGGCTGGGTGGGGAGGGAGGGGCTGGGTGGGGGAGGGAGGGGCTGGGTGGGGAGGGAGGGAGCGGCTGGGTGGGGGAGGGAGGGGCGGGGGGGTGGGGAGGGAGGGGCTGGGGGGGTGGGGAGGGAGGGGCTGGGTGGGGGAGGGAGGGGCTGGGGGGGTGGGGAGGGAGGGGCTGGGGGGGTGGGGAGGGCGGGGCTGGGGGGGTGGGGAGGGAGTGGCTGGGTGGGGGAGGGAGGGGCTGGGGGGGTGGGGAGGGAGGGGCTGGGGGGGGTGGGGAGGGAGGGGCTGGGTGGGGGAGGGAGGGGCTGGGTTGGTGGGGAGGGAGGGGCTGGGGGGGGGGCTGGGGGGGGTGGGGAGGGAGGGGCTGGGGGGGGTGGGTAAGTCGGCCACGGCACACACCACGTGGGGGTGTCTGGCCACCAACCACGTCCGGCCATCTTCACGACATTTTTCCCTCCACGTGGAGAATCAGCCCCATGCGTTTGGAGGACGTGGCTGCTCTCAATCTATGCCCTCTCAGTCGGGCACATTGTGCGGAACACACCACCACGTGGTGGCGCCGTTGACCCTGGCCATTGACCGAGCAACCCGACGTTCCCACCAGCTCCCTCCGCAGGAATTAGTTTTATTTTCACCACGCGTAAGGGCCCACACTGTGCTGCTGAGTCGCTCTGTTTCAGAGGCCACCTGGCCATCACGGATGATGGCAGCTCAACGATAGTGGCTCGTCACAATCACTATCACCATCATGATCATCATCACGATCACTATCACCATCATCACAATCACCATCATCGCGTGGAAATGTACCTCAGCAGCCCAAAATATTCTAAACGCGTGGAGACACATAGAGAGACACAGAGACACACAGGGACCCACACAGAGACTCACAGAGAGACACACAGAGACACACATAGACCCACAAAGAGACTCACAGAGACACACAGAGACCCACACAGAGACACACAGAAACCCACAGAAACTCACAGAGACACACAGAAACCCACAGAGACCCACACAGAGACTCACACAGACACACAGAGACACACAGAGACTCACAGAGACACACAGAGACTCACAGAGACACACAGAGACACACAGAGACTCACACAGAGACTCACAGAGAGACACACAGAGACATACAGAGACTCACAGAGACACACAGAGACACAGAGACCCACACAGAGCCTCACAGAGACACACAGAGACCCACACAGAGACTCACAGAGACACACAGAGACCCATACAGAGGCTCACAGAGAGACACACAGAGACACACAGAGACTCACAGAGACCCACAGAGACTCACAGAGACCCACACAGAGACACAGAGACTCACAGAGACTCACAGAGAGACACACAGAGACACACAGAGACCCACGCAGAGACTCACAGAGACACACAGAGACCCACACAGAGACTCACACAGACACACAGAGACCCACAGAGACCCACAGAGACACACAGAGACACACACAGAGACACACATAGACCCACAGAGACTCACACAGAGACTCACAGAGACACACAGAGACCCACACAGAGACCCACACAGAGACACACAGAGACCCACACAGAGACTCACAGAGACACACAGAGACCCACACAGAGACTCACAGAGACACACAGAGACCCACACAGAGACCCACACAGAGACACACAGAGACACACAGAGACACACACAGAGACTCACAGAGACACACAGAGACCCACACAGAGACTCACAGAGACCCACAGAAACCCACAGAGGCACACAGAGACACACAGCGACACACAGAGACCCACACAGAGACTCACAGAGACCCACACAGAGACTCACAGAGACCCACACAGAGCCTCACAGAGATACACAGAGACACAGAGACTCACAGAGACACACAGAGACCCACACAGAGACTCACAGAGACCCACAGAAACCCACAGAGGCACACAGAGACACACAGCGACACACAGAGACCCACACAGAGACTCACAGAGACCCACACAGAGACTCACAGAGACCCACACAGAGCCTCACAGAGATACACAGAGACACAGAGACTCACAGAGACACACAGAGACCCACACAGAGACTCACAGAGACCCACAGAAACCCACAGAGGCACACAGAGACACACAGCGACACACAGAGACCCACACAGAGACTCACAGAGACCCACACAGAGACTCACAGAGACCCACACAGAGCCTCACAGAGATACACAGAGACACAGAGACTCACAGAGACTCACAGAGACCCACACAGAGACTCACAGAAATACACAGAGACCCACAGAGACACAGAGACCCACAGAAACTCACAAAGAAACCCATACAGAAACTCACAGAGACACACAGAGACACACATAGACCCACACAGAGACACACAGAGACCCACACAGAGACACACATAGACCCACACAGAGACTCACAGAGACACACAGAGACCCACACAGAGACTCACAGAAACACACAGAGACCCATAGAAACCCACAGAGACACACAGAAACACACAGAGACACACAGAGACTCACAGAGACACACAGAGACATACAGAGACCCACAGAGACATACAGAGACCCACAGAGACCCACACAGAGACACACAGAGACCCACACAGAGACACACAGAGACCCACACAGAGACTCACAAAGACTCACAGAAATACACAGAGACACACAGAGACTCACAGAGACACACAGAGACACACAGAGACCCACAGAGACCCACACAGAGACTCACAGAGACACACAGAGACACACTCTTTGGTTCTATTCGGTATAGTCACGTAGGTAAAAAATAAATACGTGACTTTACCGAATAGAACCAAAGAGTATGGATCCTTGCAGTCACGAAAGCTTTAAATCTAACACAGAGACACGTCAATCACGTGGTAATGTATGGCTGCCAGGCAAATACTTTAAATACTCTAAACGCGTGGCGATGTCAATTCTAAATGTGGAGGGAATAACCGGAGGACCGCGGGTAGAGAGACACCGCAAACTCCAAATGTAGAGCAGCAGCAGCAGGCGTCGTCAGGGTCGGGATCGAACCCACGACCTCCTGTAGACCAGGCGAGGTAGTCAACATCTCCTAGCCACCGTGATGATGATGAGAGAGAGAGACACGCAAACTCCAAATATACAGCAGCAGGCGTCGTCAGGGTCAGCATGGAACCCACGACCTCCTGTACACCAGGCGAGGTAGTTAACATCTCCTAGCCACCGTGATGATGATGAGAGAGCGAGACACGCAAACTCCAAATATACAGCAGCAGCAGCAGGCGTCGGCAGGGCCAGCATGGAACTCACGACCTCCTGTACACCAGGCGAGGTAGTTAACATCTCCTAGCCACCGTGATGATGATGAGAGAGAGACGCAAACTCCAAATATACAGCAGCAGGCGTCAGGGTCGGGATCGAACCCACGACCTCCTGTACACCAGGCGAGGTAGTCAACATCTCCTAGCCACCGTGATGATGATGAGAGAGAGAGACACGCAAACTCCAAATATACAGCAGCAGGCGTCGTCAGGGTCGGGATCGAACCCACGACCTCCTGCACACCAGGCGAGATAGTCAACATCTCCTAGGCCATCTCTGCGCCCTTGACGAGTCAATGTCCACGGTTCACATTCAGAACGTGACCCAGGTCTGGACGCGAACCCACAACCGCTCAGCACCGCAGCCTCCACCACAACGAGGCAGAGAGAGAGAGAGAGAGACGCTCACTCCGCACAGACAACAAAGATCAAGGAGGCGAGTCCTGTTCGCAGCAAAGGCAAAGATCCCCCGTGTAGGCTTCAGCACTGTCGGGGCAAGTGCTGTTAGCGAGTAGCAGCAGCAGCGCCCCGTGAAGGCTACCGGCACTGTGGCACACACAGAGAGGGGGTGGTTGTGGTCAGCATCACCACCCACGCCCGGCCGCCTTTGTCTCCCCCACTGGCGATGTGTACTGCACACACAGCGCCAGGTAACTGATTTGACGCTGAGTCGACCTAGGGGTGGGGCCAGGACCCGCTTCAGATATTCGCCACTGTTATCAGTTCGATTTTCGCTCACGATGATCCGAACCCGGGATTCCCTGGTGCTTGCCCCTAGGTCGACTCAGCCTGAAATTAATCACCTGGTGCTGTGTGTGTAGTAAACATCGCCACTGGGGGAGACAAAGGCGGCCGGGCGTGGTGGTGATGCTGGCCACCCACCCCATCGTGCGCCGTTCCGGCCTTCATAGGTGCTCGCTACTCGCTAACAGCACTTGCCCCGACAGTCTGTTAAAGGCTATACGGGGGATCTTTGTCTGTGTGTGTGCGTGTACGCGTGTGTTTAGATAACATGATTTTCCTTCTTAGGATCTGTCAGCGCCTTCGTGATTTATTTCGAGACGATCTCATAGAATATCCCGTCACGCATTCGCTCATCCCCCCCCATTCACCCACCCACTCGCTCACTCACGTACCTAAGAACTCACCTGCCCACTCACCCACGCACTCACCCACTCACGTACCCATTCCCTTACCCACCCACTCACCCACTGAACCACCCACCCAATCACTCACCGTCTCACTCACTCACCTACCCAAAAACTCACCTGCCCACTCACCCACGCACTCACCCACTCAACCACTCACGTACCCATTCCCTTACCCACCCACTCACTCGCTGAACTACCCACCCAATCACTCACCGTCTCACTCACTCACCTACCCAAAGACTCACTTGCCCACTCACCCACGCACCCACCCACTCAACCACTCACCCTCTCACTCACTCACCTATGAACCCACTGATCCACTCAACTACCCAGTCACCCACTCACTCATTTACCCAAAAACTCACCTGCCCACTCACCAACGCACCCACCCACACGCTCGGTTGATGATGATGGTGGTAGTGATGATGATGGTAGTAATGATGATGATGATGGTGGTAGTGATGATGATGATGGTGGTAGTGATGATGATGGTTGATGATGTTGGTGGTGATGGTCGTGGTGATAATAATGGTGTGGGGAGCGGTGGTGCAGTGGTTAGCGCTACGCCGCCCTATGAACCCGGCGATCCGAGTTTGATTCCCACTCACGGCCACCGCCAACACCACCACCAGTGACAGCGATTATCTGAACCGGTCCTGGGCCTCCCCTAGGTCGACTCAGCCTCAAACGAGTACCTGGTGCGGTGTGTGTAGTGAACATCGCCACTCGGGGGAGACAAAGGCGGCCGGGCGTGATGCTGGCCACCAACCCCCTCGTGTGCCACAGTGCCGGTAGCCTTCACAGGTGCTGCTCGCTAACAGCACTTGCCCCAATAGTCTGTTAAAGCTATACGGGGGATCTTTGTATTTGTGGGTGGGTATGTGTGGTTGTGTCAGTGTGTGGGTGTGTGTGGGTGTGTGTGGGTGTGTGTGGGCGTGTGTGGGTGGGTGGGTGTTTGTGGGTGAGAGTGTGTGTGCGTATGGGAGTGTGTGTGTGTGTGGGTGAGAGTGTGTGGGTGTGTGTGTGTGGGTGGGTGTGTGTGGGCGTGTGTGGGTGGGTGGGTGTTTGTGGGTGAGAGTGTGTGTGTGTATGGGAATGTGTGTGTGGGTGAGAGTGTGTGGGTGTGTGTGTGTGGGTGGGTGCGGGCGTGTGTGGGTGGGTGGGTGTTTGTGGGTGAGAGTGTGTGTGGGTGTAAGTGTGTGTGGGTGTGTGTATGTGTGTGTGGGTGAGAGTGTGTGGGTGTGTGTATGTGTGTGGGTTAGAGTCTGTGTGTGTGTGTGTGGGTAAGAGTGTGTGTGTGTGGGTAAGAGTGTGTGTGTGGGTGTGTGTGGGCGTGTGTGGGTGGGTGTGTGTGGGCGTGTGTGGGTGGGTGTGGGCGTGTGTGGGTGGGTGGGTGTTTGTGTGTGAGAGTGTGTGTGGGTGTAAGTGTGGGTGTGTGTATGTGTGTGGGTAAGAGAGTGTGTGTGTGTGTGTGTGGGAGAGTGTGTATGTGTATGGGAGTGTGTGTGAGAGTGTGTGTGTGTGTATGTGTGTGGGTGTCTGTGGGGAGCCGCTGCTTCTGGGCTCTGCTACAGACGTCTGTCACGCTGCGTCTGAACATCTGCTCGTGGTTTACCATGATAGACCCGTTCAACACACAAAAAACCTCTAACTTCTACAAAAACTACTGCAGTAACTACAACAACAATTCAGTAACTACAAAAACAATTCAGTAACTACAACAACGACTGCCGTAACTACAACCCATTCTGCCGCTGCTGCTACTGCTGCACCTACTGCCGAACGCAAATCAACGGCATCATCACCATCACCGTGGCCTATCCACTGCTGGATGACTTCGCTCTCTGGACGATGGAAGGAGGCACGGCTAAAATTCCAAAAGCGGGGGGGAGGGGAGGGGGGCGAGAGAGTCGGATAGCGATTGACGGAGACAATTTAAAATATTCGGCTGAAAAGTAACGAGCCGTAGCGTAGGAGCCTGGAATTTACACCGAGAGACAGGCTTTTTTTTAAACACTTTTTTTTTAAATCACACCTTTTATTGCCGCCAGCAGCAACAGCACTGCGGGCGATATCGATACGAGACGCACAAAGTCACCGGCGACACGAGCGAAAATAATCGTTACGGATCCACGCGCTGTGACGTTAAAAAGAGCCGCGCACAACACGAAATGAAAGCCACGTGGTGGTGGTGGTGATGATGGTGGTGATGGTGGTGATGGTGGTGGTGGTGATGGTGGTGGTGATGGTGGTGGTTGTGATGATGGTGGTGGTTGTTGTGATGATGGTGGTGGTGGTGGTGGTTGTGATGATGGTGGTGGTTGTTGTGATGATGGTGGTGGTGGTGGAGATGGTGGTGGTTGTGGTGGTGGAGATGGTGGTGGTGGTGGATATGGTGGTGGTCGTGGTGGTGGTGATGGTGGTGATGGTGGTGGTGGTGATGGTGGTGATGGTGGTGGTGATGGTGGTGGTGATGGTGGTGGTGATGGTGGTGGTGATGGTGGTGGTGATGGTGGTGATGGTGGTGGTGATGGTGGTGATGGTGGTGGTGATGGTGGTGATGATGGTGGTGATCATGGTGGTGGTGGTGATGATGGTGGTGGTGATGGTGGTGGTGATGGTGGTGATGGTGGTGGTGACGATGGTGGTGATGATGGTGATGGTGGTGGTGATGGTGGTGATGATGGTGATGGTGGTGATGGTGGTGGTGATGGTGGTGATGATGGTGATGGTGGTGATCATGGCGCGCGTCACGGCGAGCGCTTCAGAAGGTGAACGCGAGGGCGCCGTCCACGCCGGTACAGGGGGGGGGGGCTTGTCCGGGCCCCCCCCCCCCCCGAGGAAGACGCGCCGCACGTCACCGGCACGTGTGTTGTGTGTCACGTGGCGTGCTCCAGCCGGAGCCGCGCCTTGAGCAGGCCCCCCCCCTGAACACCGGCAGCAGCGCAGGGAGAGAGAGAGAGAGATGAGCCACATGGACTCCTCTCTCTCTCTCCTCTACCCCCCTACACGCAGTGGTAGAGGAGACATCACCGCCACCTCCCCACATTGATCTCCATCCAGCAGCGGATAGACCACGGGAGGATTGAGACTTGTGCGCGACCTCCAACGTGGCCCGCAGGCCTCGCCACAGTCGCGGATTTCTCCCCCCAAGAGGCGTGGACGAAGTGACGGGGACCTCGCCCAGTCCGAGTCGCGTCTCCAGGACCACCTCCAGCCGTGGTGCTGCTGCTAGCTACGAACAGCACTTGCCCCAACAGCCTGCTAGAGGCTACACGGGGGATCTTTGTCTGTGTCTGCGTGTGTGGTGCTAGCAAATAGCACTTGCCCCTACAACCTGTTAGAGGCTACACGGGGGATCTGTGTCTGTGTCTGTGTGTGAGGTGCTAGCTAACAGCACTTGCCCCAACAGCCTGCTAGAGGCTACACGGGGGATCTTTGTCTGTGTCTGTGTGTGAGGTGTTAGCTAACAGCACTTGCCCCTACAGCCTGCTTGAGGCTACACGGGGGAACTTTGTCTGTGTCTGTATGTGAGGTGCTAGCTAACAGCACTTGCCCCTACAGCCTGTTAGAGGCTACACGGGGGACCTTTGTCTTTGCGCTACGAACCCGGCGACCCCAGTTCGATTCCCACGCACGGCCACCGCCAACACCAACACCACCACCACCACCAGTGACAGCGATTATCTGAACCGGTCGTGGGCCTCCCCTAGGTCGACTCAGCCTCAGACGAGTACCTGGTGCGGTGTGTGGAGTAAAACTTCGCCACTCGGGGGAGACAAAGGCGGCCGGGCGTGGTTCCGGCCACACCACCCCCCACCCCCCCTCGTGTCACCACAGTTGCCGGCAGCCTTGACAGGGCACTGCTGCTACTCGCTACCAACAGCACTTGCCCCTACAGTCTGTTAGAGGCTACACGGGGGATCTTTGTCTGTGTCTGTATGTGTGGTGCTAGCTAACAGCACTTGCCCCTACAGCCTGTTAGAGGCTACACGGGGGATCTTTGTCTGTGTCTGTGTGTGAGCTGCTAGCTGACAGCACTTGCCCCTACAGCCTGTTAGAGGCTACACGGGGGGGACCCTTGTCTGTTGTATATATAGGTGTGTGTGTACGTGTGTGTGTGTACGTGTGTGTGTGTACGTGTGTGTGTGTACGTGTGTGTGTGTGTACGTGTGTGTGTACGTGTGTGTGTGTACGTGTGTGTGTGCCAGCGGGCGTTCGACACTTCACGTGGCCTCAAGGTGCACATGGCCTGGCACAAGCGTCGTGGTGACGTCACCGCCACTTAGTGGCGAATGGCGGTTGTTGTTGTTGTTGTGGCCACTCGGAGGGGAGACAAAGACGGCCGGGCGTGGGTTGTACTGGCCACACCACCCGCTCGTGTGCCACTGTTGCAGCAGGGCGCTGCTGCTGCTACTCGCTTACCGACAGCACTTGCCCCCTTCTGAAGGCTATCCGGGGGAGCTTTGGCTTTGTCTCTCGCAGCGGCGGCAGCGGCGCTGGCTGCTCACCAGCGAATGTTGTGGCCGGCTTCCAGCGACTGTTGTGGCCGGAATCCAGCGAACGTTCTCGCCAAGTCCGAGGCAATCGCCGACCCACCGATACAAATTCCGTTCCTGGGGGTCCGTTCGAGGTGGAAACACAACAATAGTGCCGTATGAGATGTGTTACGTCTGGTTAAAAAAATAATATTTATTTATAATGATCACGTAAGATTGTGGTGTTCGCAGGTGCGGCGTGTGTTCGTTAAGTGCGGGTGTGTGTGTTCGTAAGTGTGGGGTGTTCGTAAGTGCGGTGTGTGTTCGTAAGTGGGGCGTGTGTTCGTAAGTGTGGGGTGTGTGTTCGTAAGTGGGGTGTGTGTTCGTAAGTGGGGGTGTTCGTAAGTGAGGGGTGTTCGTAAGTGTGGGGTGTTCGTAAGTGTGGGGTGTGTGTTCGTTAAGTGCGGTGTGTGTGTTCGTAAGTGTGGGGTGTTCGTAAGTGAGGGGTGTTCGTAAGTGTGGGGTGTTCGTAAGTGTGGGGTGTTCGTAAGTGTGGGTGGTGTTCGTAAGTGGGGCGTGTGTTCGTAAGTGGGGGTGGTGTTCGTAAGTGCGGGGTCTGCGTGAGGGTTGTTCGTAAGTGGGGGTGGTGTTCGTAAGTGTGGGTGTTCGTAAGTGGGGCGTGTTCGTAAGTGTGGGTGTTCGTAAGTGCGGTGTGTGTTCGTAAGTGTGGGTGTTCGTAAGTGGGGGTGGTGTTCTTAAGTGTGGGTGTTCGTAAGTGTGGGTGTTCGTAAGTGTGGGTGTTCGTAAGTGGGGCGTGTTCGTAAGTGGGGGTGGTGTTCGTAAGTTGGGGGTGGTGTTTGCAAATGAGGGGTGTTCGTAAGTGGGGGTGGTACTAGAAAGTCGGGGTGGTGTTCGTAAGTGCGGGGTGTTCGTAAGTGCGGGGTGTTCGTAAGTGAGGGGTGTTCGTAAGTGCGGGGTGTTCGTAAGTGCGGTGTGTTCGTAAGTGCGGGGTGTTCGTAAGTGTGGGTGGTGTTCGTAAGTGTGGGTGTTCATAAGTGGGGGTGGTGTTCGTAAGTGCGGGGTCTGCATAAGTGAGGGTTGTTCGTAAGTGGGGGTGGTGTTCGCAAGTGAGGGGTGTTCGTAAGTGGGGGTGGTACTAGAAAGTCGGGGTGGTGTTCGTAAGTGCGGGGTGTTCGTAAGTGAGGGGTGTTCGTAAGTGTAGGTGTTTGTAAGTGTGGGTGTTCATAAGTGGGGGTGGTGTTCGTAAGTGCGGGGTCTGCATAAGTGAGGGTTGTTCGTAAGTGGGGGTGGTGTTCGTAAGTTGAGGGTGGTGTTCGCAAGTGAGGGGTGTTCGTAAGTGGGGGTGGTACTAGAAAGTCGAGGTGGTGTTCGTAAGTGCGGGGTGTTCGTAAGTGCGGGGTGTTCGTAAGTGCGGGGTGTTCGTAAGTGCGGGGTGTTCGTAAGTTGGGGGTGGTGTTCGTAAGTGTGGGGTGTTCGTGAGGGGTGTTCGTAAGTGTGGGTGGTGTTCGTAAGTGTGGGTGTTCATAAGTGGGGGTGGTGTTCGTAAGTGCGGGGTCTGCATAAGTGAGGGTTGTTCGTAAGTGGGGGTGGTGTTCGTAAGTTGGGGGTGGTGTTCGCAAGTGAGGGGTGTTCGTAAGTGGGGGTGGTACTAGAAAGTCGGGGTGGTGTTCGTAAGTGCGGGGTGTTCGTAAGTGAGGGGTGTTCGTAAGTGCGGGGTGTGTTCGTAAGTTGGGGGAGGTGTTCGTAAGTGCGGGGTGTTCGTAAGTTGGGGGAGGTGTTCGTAAGTGCGGGGTGTTCGTAAGTTGGGGGTGGTGTTCGTAAGTGAGGGGTGTTCGTAAGGCGATGACTGCCTTACGGATTTTGGGAGTGGTCGCAGTCCACGTCCTTCACAGCGCCCCCCTCCCACTCTCCCCTCTAAGCGGACTGTGGCTCACTTCGGTGATGTCGTGGCAACCACCAGAACCACGGTGTTTGTATCGTCCTCATATCTGGCAGTGGTGGTGGTAGTGGTGGTGGTGGCGGCGGTGATGGTGATGATGGTAGCTATCACAGTAGGGGGCATAGGTGGTACCAGCGGTTGTCAAGATTGACGGCACGGGCTAGAGAAGAGACGGAGCGACGTGGTACAGGAGGACGTGGAGCTGAGTGGACTTGCCGATGACTGGTACCAGCGGTGTCAAGATCGGCCTCTGTGGAGGAGGCTCGTGAAGGACGCTGCTACTGGGCAGTTGGAGGCAGTCGCCCTCCAACAACAACGGAGGGCGGAGGAGCGACGCTCACAACAACGAGCGGAGCGCCGGGTGGTTAAAACACAGCAGGTTGGCACAGTAGGGGGCACAGGTGGTGCACCAGCCAGTCATCTCGGTCAGTCGACCCGTGGCACCTGCTGGGTCTGCCCCGTGACCTCCTGCCAGCGGGCGTTCGACACTTCACGTGGCCTCAACGTGCACGTGGCCTGGCACAAGCGTCGTGGTGACGTCACCGCCACTTAGTGGCGAATGGCGGTTGTTGTTGTTGATAGTGGTAGCTGTGGTAGTAGTGGTGGTGGTGGTATTGGCTCCTCTCGCTCGCCCTGCAGTGCCAGCCGTGACTCACAACTTTTTGACCGCCGCCCATTTTCCACCGAGGTTGGTTGGGGGCCATCGCCCAGCGCCAGCTGCAAGCGACGACCGATGGAATGCTCCCAGCGCTCAACGCGATGCCCGGGTGCTCCCTTGCCACCCGTTCCACCCCACAGCCACCCATGCCACTCACCCCACCCACCCTCCTCAATTCGGGGAGGGGGGGGCACGTGGGGCAGACTGACTGTGAAAAAGTTCAAAATGACCGGGGCATCACCCCCTCTCACTCTGTATCTATCTGTCTCTGTCGTGTGAGTCCCGGGGAAGTAGGTGAGTGGGTGAGTGAGTGGGTGAGTGGGTGAGTGGGTGAGTGGGTGGGTGGGTGCGTGGATGGGTGAGTGAGTGAGTGGGTGGGTGAGTGAGTGGGTGGTGAGTGGGTGAGTGAGTGGGTGAGTATGTGAATGAGTGGGTTGGTGGGTGAGTGGGTGAGTATGTAAATGAGTTGGTTGGTGGGTGAGTGAGTGGGTGAGTGTGTGAGTGAATGAGTGGATTGGTGGGTGAGTGGGTGGGTGAGTGAGGGGTGTGTGAGTGAGTTGGTGGGTGAGTGGGTGGGTGAGTGAGTGGGTGTGTGAGTGATTTGGTGGGTGAGTGGGTGTGTGAGTGGGTTGGTGGGTGAGTGGGTGTGTGAGTGGGTGTGTGAGTGGGTTGGTGGGTGAGTGGGTGTGTGAGTGAGTGGGTTGGTGGGTGAGTGGGTGTGTGGGTGGGTGTGTGAGTGGGTTGGTGGGTGAGTGGGTGAGTGAGTGGGTTTGTGGGTGAGTGGATGGATGAGTGGATGAATGAGTGAGTGGGTTAGTGGGTGAGTGGGTGGGTGAGTGAATGGGTGTGTGAGTGGGTTGGTGGGTGCGTGGGTAGGTGAGTGAGTGGATTTGTGGGTGAGTGGATGGATGAGTGAGTGGGTGAGTGAGTGAGTGAGTGGATGAGTGAGTAGGTAACTGGGTGAGTGAGTGGGGAGCGCTAAGAAACCTCACTTAAAAACCCGGGCAGGGTCCATCGCAGACACTAAGATCCTCTAACAGACTGTAGGGGCAAGCGCTGTTAGTAGCGAGTAGCAGCAGCAGCAGCAGGTAACTATGAAGGCTACCGGATAGCCTTTAGAAGGCTGTTGGTCGGGGGCAAGTGCTGTTGGTGTGGCCAGCAACCACTGCCGCCCCGACCGTCTTTGTCTCCCCGTGTGGCGATGTTTACTAACACACACAGCGCACCGGGTAACTCATTTGAGGCTGAGTCGACCTAGGGGAGGCACCAGGACCGGTTCAGATGATCGCTGTCACTGGGTGCTGTTGGCGTTGACCTGGAGCTATGAACCTGGCGACCCAAGTTCGATTCCCGCCCACGGCCACCAACACCAACCAGTGACAGCGATCGTCTGAACCGGTCCTGGTGCCTCCCCTAGGTCGACTCAGCCTCAAATGAGTTACCTGGTGCTGTGTGTGTAGTAAACATCGCCACTGGGGGAGACAAAGGCGGCCGGGCGTGGTGCTGGTCACCCACCCCCTCGTGTGCCGTGCCGGCCTTCATAGGTGCTGCTCGCTAACAGCACTTGCCCCTACAGTCTGTTGCAGGCTATACGGGGGATCTTTGTCTTTGTGTGTGTGCGTGTTGGCACAGTAGGGGCCACAGTAGGGGGCACAGGTGTTGCATCGGCCAGTCATCTCAGTCGGTCAACCCATGGCACCTGCAGGGTCTGTCACGTGACCTCCTCCTGCACCTAGCCTGGCACAGCAGTACAACCCACGGCACCTGCAGGGTCTGTCCCGTGACCTCCTCCTGCACCTAGCCTGGCACAGCAGTCAACCCACGGCACCTGCAGGGTCTGTCCCGTGACCTCCTGCCAGCGGGCGTTCGACACTTCACGTGGCCTCAACGTGCACCTAGCCTGGCACAAGCGTCGTGGTCACGTCACCGCCACTTAGTGGCAAATGGCGGTTGTTGTTGTTGTGTGGTTGGTGTTGATAATAATTCGCAATGATTAAATAATTATCAATTTGTCTTCTCTCGCAGGCTGAACATTGGGCGCGGACAGACGTCAAGAAGTTGCATTCACACGCGGGCACAAAGACAAAGCTCCTCCGTGTAGCCTTGACAGACTGCCGGGGCAAGTGCTGCTAGCGAGCACCCACACCTACACACGTACGCACAAAGACGACCTAACCCAGCTACACACACACACACGCATCCTCACATATATACACACACAGGGACATAGACACACACACACACACCTACCTACCAACCTTCACCACACACACACACTAATACAGCTACACACCAACACACACACACACCTACTAACCAACCTACACACACACCTACCAACCAACCTACACACACACCTACTAACCAACCTACACACACACCTACCAACCAACCTACACTCACACTGATACAGCTACACACAGACACACACACACCAACCAACCTACACCAAAAACACATCCAGATACACACACACACGTGCACACACACATCCAGCTACACACACGCACACACACATCCTGCAACTTGTACGCACGTCCTAACCCAGGCACACACGCCCAGAGCTCCGCTTTATCAAGTCCGGCCAGGCTGGTGGTACGGAAGAGACACCGGGGGACACGTGACGTGCATGAGCGACACGTGACGTGCATGGGTGGCAAGTGATGGCATTCGTCTCAACTCTCTAGAGCGAGAGAGAGACAGACAGACGAGGAGAGACGGGGAGAGACGCGTAGAGAGAGACACGCAGAGAGAGAGAGACACACGGAGAGAGACACAGAGAGAGACACAGAGAGAGACACAGAGAGAGAGACACAGAGACAGAGAGAGACACAGAGAGAGACACACAGAGAGAGACACACACAGAGAGAGAGACACGCAGAGAGAGAGACACAGAGACACACACAGAGAGAGACACAGAGAGGGACACACAGAGAGACACACAGAGAGACACAGAGAGAGACACACAGAGAGAGAGAGACACACAGAGAGAGACAGAGAGAGACACACGCAGAGAGAGACACATAGAGAGAGACACACAGAGAGAGACACACACACACAGAGACACACACAAACAGAGACCACACACAGAGACACAAACAGACACACACACAGCGAGCGATCTTAAGACAGAGAGACAGACCGAGAGAGACAGACAGAGGGGATATTTTTTTTATTGTGAGCGAGTGGGTGAGGATGCAGGGGACGATGAGGTGGTAAGGAGGAGAAGGTGGTGAGGAGAAGGTGGGGTGAGGAGGTGGTGGTGAGGAGGAGGTGGTGAGGAGGAGGTGGTGGTGAGGAGGTGGTGGTGAGGAGGTGCATGGGGTGAGGAGATTTTGCGGGGCTATAGACAGAGAGACAGAGAGAGAGTCAGAGAGACAGACAGACAGAGAGACAGACAGAGAGACAGACAGAGACAGACAGAGACAGACAGAGAGACAGACAGACAGAGACAGACAGAGAGACATACAGAGAGACAGACAGAGAGACATACAGAGAGACAGACAGAGAGAGAGACAGAGACAGAGAGAGACAGACAGAGAGACAGAGAGAGACAGACAGAGAGACAGAGAGTCAGAGAGAGACAGAGAGACAGAGAGAGACAGACAGATAGACAGACAGAGAGACAGAGACAGACAGAGACAGACAGAGAGACAGACAGACAGAGAGCCAGACAGAGAGACAGACAGAGAGAGACAGACAGACAGACAGAGAGACAGACAGAGAGAGACAGACAGACAGACAGAGAGACAGACAGACAGAGAGCCAGACAGAGAGACAGACAGAGAGAGAGACAGACAGAGAGACAGAGACAGAGAGACAGACAGACAGAGAGTCAGAGAGAGACAGACAGACAGAGAGCGTGGAACAGACAGCCACTAACGCTGTGTGGGTGAGGAGAGAGGTGAGGAATTAGTGAGGAGAGAGGTAAGGTGAGAGTGAAGAGTGAGGTGAGAGTGAGGGATTAGTGAGGAGAGGGGTGAGGAGAGGGGTGAGGAGAGGGGTGAGGAGAGGGGTGAGGAAAGGGGTGAGCAATCAGTGAGGAGAGAGGAGAGGAGAGAGTGAGTTCAGAGATAATTTTGGTGAGGTGAGAGTGATTGGTGGTGCGGTGAGGGTGAGGTGAGAGTGATTGGTGTTGTGGTGAGGTGAGGGTGAGGTAAGAGTGATTGGTGGTGTGGTGAGGGTGAGGTGAGAGTGATTGGTGGTGAGGGCAAATGAGGGGGGTGTCATGGAGATTTAAGAGCTAGTTACTATAGTTAGTTATGATAGTCATTGAAGTTCAGAGCTAGTTAATATAGTTAGTTTAAGATAGTCACTAAAGTTAAGGGCTAGTTACTATAGTTGTGATAGTCATTAAAGTTAAGGGCTAGTTACTATAGTTAGTTTATGATAGTCACTAAAGTTAAGGACTAGTTACTGTAGTTAGTTGTGATAGTCACTAAAGTTAAGGGCTAGTTACTATAGTTAGTTGTGATAGTCATTAAAGTTAAGGGCTAGTTACTGTAGTTAGTTGTGATAGTCACTAAAGTTAAGGACTAGTTACTGTAGTTAGTTGTGATAGTCACTAAAGTTAAGGGCTAGTTACTATAGTTAGTTTAAGATAGTCACTAAAGTGAAGGGCTAGTTACTATAGTTAGTTTAAGATAGTCACTAAAGTTAAGAGCGAGTTACTATAGTTAGTTTAAGATAGTCACTAAAGTTAAGAGCGAGTTACTATAGTTAGTTTAAGATAGTCACTAAAGTTAGGAGCGAGTTACTATAGTTAGTTGTGATAGTCACTAAACTTAAGGGCTAGTTACTATAGTTTAAGATAGTCACTAAAGTTAAGGGCTAGTTACTATAGTTAAAGATAGTCACTAAAGTGAAGGGCTAGTTACTATAGTTAGTTTAAGATAGTCACTAAAGTTAAGAGCTAGTTACTATAGTTAGTTTAAAATAGTCACTAAAGTTAAGGGCTAGTTACTATAGTTGTGATAGTCACTAAAGTTAAGAGCTAGTTACTATAGTTAGTTGTGATAGTCACTAAAGTTAAGGGCTAGTTACTATAGTTGTGATAGTCACTAAAGTTAAGAGCTAGTTACTATAGTTAGTTGTGATAGTCACTAAAGTTAAGGGCTAGTTACTATAGTTGTGATAGTCACTAAAGTTAGGGCTAGTTACTATAGCTAGTTGTGATAGTCACTAAAGTTAAGGGCTAGTTACTATAGCTAGTTGTGGTAGTCACTAAAGTTAAGGGCTAGTTACTATAGTTTAAGATAGTCACTAAAGTTAAGGGCTAGTTACTATAGTTTAAGATAGTCACTAAAGTTAAGAGCTAGTTACTATAGTTTAAGATAGTCACTAAAGTTAAGAACTAGTTACTATAGTTGTGATAGTCACTAAAGTTAAGGGCTAGTTACTATAGCTAGTTTAAGATAGTCACTAAAGTTCAGGGCTAGTTACTATAGTTGTGATAGTCACTAAAGTTAAGAGCTAGTTACTATAGTTAGTTGTGATAGTCACTAAAGTTAAGAACTAGTTACTATAGTTGTGATAGTCACTAAAGTTAAGGGCTAGTTATTATAGTTGTGATAGTCACTAAAGTTAAGGGCTAGTTACTGTAGTTTAAGATAGTCATTAAAGTTAAGAACTAGTTACTATAGTATAAGATAGTCACTTAAAGTTAAGAACTAGTTACTATAGTTTAAGATTGTCACTTAAGTTAAGAACTAGTTACTATAGTTGTGATAGTCACTAAAGTTAAGGGCTAGTTATTATAGTTGTAATAGTCACTAAAGTTAAGAACTAGTTACTATAGTTTAAGACAGTCACTAAAGTTAAGGGCTAGTTACTGTAGTTTAAGATAGTCACTAAAGTTAAGAACTAGTTACTATAGTTTAAGATAGTCACCTAAAGTTAAGAACTA
>NC_133740.1:10451120-10543620 GCF_048934315.1 Petromyzon marinus | reverse complement strand
ACTGGTGGGGGGGGCACGGGGGGGCACGGGGGGCACGGGGGGGCACGGGGGGGGAGGTTGATGGGGGAGTTGGGGGGGATACACAGAGGGGCACGGGGGGAGGAGCACACGGGGGGAGGGGCACACGGGGGGAGGGGCACGGGGGGGGAGGAGCACCAGGTCGTCATTTGAGGCTGAGTCAACCTAAGGGAGGACCCGGCACCGGTTGAGGCACTGCCAGTCACTGGCCATGGTGTAGGGAGCCTCGAGCGTGGTGACCGCTACACCACCACCACCGCTCCCCCCACACGCACACACGCACTGGCACACACATGTGAGGAGACGTGGAACAGACACACACACACGTACACACACACACTGGCACACACGTACACACACGTACACACATATACACACACACACGCGCACACACGTACACACACATGCAAAGACACGTGGAAGACACGTAGACACACACACACACACGTACGCACACACGTACACACATGCAAAGACACACGTAAACACTGGCACACACATGCGAAAACACGTGGAACACACGTAAACACACACACACGTACACACACACGTACACACATATACGCACACACACGCGCGCACACACTGGCAACCACATGCGAAGACACGTGGAAGACACGTAGACACACACACACACGTACACACACACGTACACACATGCACACACACACGTACACACATGCAAAGACACGTGGAAATTATGTATCTCCCCAACCGCCGCTCCCCCCTTATCCCCCCCTACCCCCCCCCCCCCCCCACTCTCTACCCCCCACAGGAGAGACCGTGCAGAGAGATCCATGCAGCGGCAGGGGTGCGCTGGACCCGAGCACCCGGGCTTGCTTGTGTGAGCCTGAATGGACCGGTCCGGACTGCACCCTGAAACGCCCCCCGCAGGTACCAAGGCACTTGGACTGACCCGAATATGCCTGTCCGTCTGTAGTGACTGACTCAAGAGGCTCTCGGACAGATGGCCAAGGGCCATTTGGATCTTTATGCAACATCATTCGCGGGCCGTGCAAAACGATCAACTTAAAAATTAGCCCCGTTACATTTGGCCAAACATGTATTCGACTCGCCGCTGATGCGGTGGGCTGGAACTGCTTCTCTTTGGCGAGACGTGGTGACGATGTTAGCTTGGTGTTGACGATGTCGCTGCCACTCGCGAACTGCTTTTCCAGGTTTTGCTCTCCCACATTTGCTGAATCTCGAGTCCCGCCTGCGGTTGCCTCGGCAGGGCCACACCAAACGATTCCGCGGGGCCTCGTACGGCCCGCGGGGCCGCACGTTGCCCACCCCTGCTCTAGGAGGCAGTAGGCACCCTTCTTGTTAACACGGCCTGACAGAAACACTCACAGTCACTGCGGTTCGCTGTCGGGACAGCCGGCAGACCGCCCGAGACGGCGAAGACTCCGGCGGCAACGACGCTGGGTCCCGCTCCACGCGACAGCCCCGAGCTCCCCTCCTCCCCCCCTCTTATACTCTCGGCGTGGCCTGGCTCCGCCCTCCCCCCCCCGGCCACGCCCCCCGCCCCCTTCTGGAACCTACCAGCGGGTTCTCGGTGTGCCCTCCCCCCTCCCTCCCTCTCTCTGGTCTGTCACGTGACCTGCTGTCGGTCAGGGTCTGCCCTAAGCTGCAGTTCCCCTTCCCTGCCAGCGGCCGCCGCTTTGCCGCTCCGTGACGTTCATCAATCATCTCACGGTGCTGTGAGGCGTCCCGCTCATACCGCCCCACAGCTGAGCCTCCACACAGCGTGTGGGTGAATTTCGATTGAAAGCTTTCGTGACTGCGCGGGATTCATCTTCTTTGGTTCTTTCGGTAAAGTCGCCACCACGTAGAATGAGACTAAAATAATAAGATAAAGCAATCAAATTCTCACAACGTTTCGGCCACAACACAAGTGGCCTTCTTCAGGTGAAAGGAACAAACCTGTCGGGAACCAAAGGTTTGTTCCTTTCACCTGAAGCTCTGTCGTCCCGACAGTTCTGTTCCTTTCACCTGAAGAAGGCCACTTGTGTTGTGGCCGAAACGTCGTGGGAATTTTATTGTTTGATCTTACTATTTTATTCTCATTCTACGTGGTGGCGACTTTACCGAAAGAACCAAAGAAGAAAAACATGTGGGTGGCTGAGTTGGTTAGTGAGTGAGCTGTTGTGGTTATTGTGGTGGTTGTGGTGGTTGTTGTGGTGGTTGTGGTGGTGGTGGTGGTTGTTGTGGTGGTTGTGGTGGTTGTTGTGGTTGTTGTTGTTGTGGTGGTGGTGGCTGACCGAAGTGTCGTTGCTGATGCTGCGCGTGCCACGCAAGGTTCTGATCCCGGGCGGATTGTTCGACGGGGGCTGCGTGGGTGGCTGTGGAGGCCGAGGCCGCTGCGTGTCCGGGGTGTGCCACTGTGGAGAGGCGTACACGGGGCCCGGCTGCCTCATCCCCGCCGTGCAGGCCCAGCCATGCCCCCAGGGCACCGACGGGCACGACTGCCCCAAGGTCAACACCCCCTGTCGCTGTCCCCAGCAGCCACACCGCCTCTATCCCTGACAGCGCCTCCCGCTGTCTCTATCAGTCTCTCTGGCTCTCTTCTCTGTCTATCCATGTCTATGTCCCTCTGTCTCTCCTTGTCTCTATCTATCTCTCTACCTCTCTGTCTCTCCTTGTCTCTATCTATCTCTCTATCTCTCTGTCTCTTTGTTAATCTCTCTCTATCAATTCCTCTCTCTATATTTATATATTTATCTGTCTCTTTATCAATGTCTCTCTCTCTCTACCTCTCTCTCTCTCTATCTCTCTCTCGCTCTACCTCTCTGTCTCTCCTTGTCTCTATCTATCTCTCTATCTCTCTGTCTCTCCTTATCTCTCTCTCTCTCTCTCTGCCTCTCTCTCTCTGCCTATCTCTCTCTCTCTCTACCTCTCTCTCGCTCTGCCTCTCTGTCCCTCCCCCGCAGGCGCCCGAGCCGACGGCAGAGGAGGTTCCGGCCCTGGTGCCCAGCTCCACCGTAGCCCCCACGGCCGCCGTGGGGACCGATCCTCCCGTCGCCGGCGGCGGAGGAGGCGGAGACGGAGACGTCGCGGGAGAGGCCGTGGACTCCGACGAAAGCGCCTGGGAGTCTGTGCTGCTCTCCCGTCTCTCCATCCGCACCGTGACCTGCGTCGACAAGGCGGGACAAGGTGGCCGAGGAGGAGCTGGCGGAGGAGCTGGCGGAGGAGGAGGAGGCGGCAGCGGCGGCGCTGTCCCCGCGCGCCGAATTCGACCGCCGAGCAGCGACGAGCCGAGCGGCGGGGCTGGCCCTCCCGCGTCATCGCCGCCGGAGCCGGAGGACCTCCTGGACAACGCCCTGGAGGACGGCGACGTCGCCGGTCGCCACGACGACCGCGGCTACCACGACCCCGGTAACCACGGCGACGGGGCGGGAGCGGTCCCCGTCTCGGTGGTGCGGGTCAACGACACGAGCTTCACGCTCTCCTGGGAGCCGGCGGGCGTCCTCGGCGCCGGCGCCCGCCGGCTGCTCGTCCGCTGGTGGCCGTCGGCGGCGGCGCCGTCGGCGTCCGGGGCCCGCGGCGGTGCGGGCAGGCCGGTGGGCGTGGCCGGAGGCGCCGGAGGGAGAGTGGGCGGGGCAGCCGGCGGCGATGGCGGGAGAGTGGGCGGGGCGGCCGGAGGGAGAGTGGGCGTGGCCGGCGGTGCCGGCAAGAGAGTGGGCGTGGCCGGAGGCGGCGGAGGGGAGGTGACGGTGCCGGTCCAGGCGGCCGTGCTGGTCGTCTCCGGCCTCCGCGAGGCGAGCGAGTACCAACTGCTGGTGCAGGGCGTCGTTGGCGGCGGCGACGGCGACGGCGCTGCTGATGGGGATGACAACGGCGACGCCGCCGGCATGGTCGGGCCACCGATGCGCGTGTCCGTCACCACGGGTAGGAGCGACGCGCCCGGGTGTTATTTGTGAGGTTTGTTTTTGTACGTGTGTGTACGTGTACGTGTGTGTACACGTGTGTGTGTGTATGTGTGTGTGTGTACGTGTGTGTGTGTACACGTGTGTGTGTACATGTGTGTGTGTACGTGTGTGTGTGTGTGTACACGTGTGTGTGTACGTGTGTGTGTGTACACGTGTGTGTGTGTGTGCGTGTACGTGTGTACACGTGTGTGTGTGTACATGTGTGTGTGTACGTGTGTACGTGTGTGTGTGTACACGTGTGTGTGTACACGTGTGTGTGTACGTGTGTGTGTACGTGTGTGTGTGTACACGTGTGTGTGTACATGTGTGTGTGTACACACGTGTGTGTGTGTGCGTGTGCGTGTGTACACGTGTGTGTGTGTACACGTGTGTGTGTACATGTGTATGTGTGTGTGTGTGTACGTGTGTGTGTGTACACGTGTGTGTGTGCTTGTGCGTGTGTGGTGTGTATGTGTGTCTGTGTACGTGTGTGTGTACACGTGTGTGTGTGTACACGTGTGTGTGTGTGTACACGTGTGTGTGTGTACACGTGTGTGTGTGTATGTGTGTGTGTACGTGTGTGTGTGTGTACGTGGTAGTGTAGCGGTTAGCGCGCTGCGCTATGAACCCAGCGACCCGGGTTCGATTCCCGCTCACGGCCAACACCAGTGACGATTATCTGAACCGGTCCGGGCCTCCCCTAGGTCGACTCAGCCTCAAATGAATACTTTGTGCGGTGTGTAAACATCGCCACTGGGGAGACAAAGGCGGCCGGGCGTGGTGCTGGCCACCCACCCCCTCGTGTGCCGTGCCGGCCTTCATAGGTCATGCTGATGATGCACTGAATGTGGGACCCCGGTCCAGAGTTTCGCTTGCCCCGAACCGATAGTTCCAGCGAGCCTGGCCATGCCGATGATGCACTGAATGTGGGACCCCGGTCCAGAGTTTCCGTATCGTTGAGAACATCGCCACGAACGCCGACACCGGCTCGGACCGACGCGGCCGCTAAGATCCCGGCGACGGTCGCCACGGTCGTAACGGCCCTGGCATCCTGGCGGGAGGAAGCATGGCTCTTGACCCCCTCCTCCACCACCACCAGCTACACCACCACCACCACCAGCTCCCTCCCTTCCTCCCTCCTCCGCTACCCCCTGTCCACCAGCGCCCAGCTCTGCATGGGTGCGGAGAGGTGCAGCGTGGCATGGGGTGTGTTCAGGATGTGTGTGTGTGTGGGCGGGCGGGCGGGTTGAGCGAGCTGGGTGAGTGGGTGGGTGACTTGGTGTGGACATTTGTGGGTGGGTCACTGGGTGGGTGGGTGGGTGTGTGGATGGGTGGGTAGGTTAGTTGGTGTGTACATTTGTGGGTGGGTGAATAGATGGGTGGGTGGATGGTTTGGGTGGGTGGGTAGGTGGATGGCTGAGTAGATGGGTGAGTGGGTGAGTGGATGGGTGGTTGGGCGAGTGGGTGAGTGAATTGATGGATGGGCAGGTGGGTGAGTGAGTGGATGGGTAGGTGGGCGACTGAGTGAGTGAAAGGTGGGCGAGTGAGTGAGTGGATGGGTAGGTGGGTGAGTGAGTGGATGGGTAGGTGGCTGAGTGAGTGGATGGGTAGGTGGGTGAGTGAGTGGATGGGTAGGTGGGTGAGTGAGTGGATGGGTAGGTGGGTGAGTGAGTGAGTGAGTGGTGGGTCAGTGAGTGGATGGGTAGGTGGGTGAGTGAGTGGTGGGTGAGTGAGTGGATGGGTAGGTGGCTGAGTGAGTGGTGGGTGAGTGAGTGGATGGGTAGGTGGCTGAGTGAGTGAGTGGTGGGTGAGTGAGTGGATGGGTAGGTGGCTGAGTGAGTGAGTGGTGGGTGAGTGAGTGGATGGGTAGGTGGCTGAATGAGTGAGTGGTGGGTGAGTGAGTGGATGGGTAGGTGGCTGAGTGAGTGGTGGGTGAGTGAGTGGATGGGTAGGTGGGTGAGTGAGTGGTGGGTGAGTGGGTGAGTGGATGGGTAGCTGGGTGAGTGAGTGGTGGGTGAGTGAGTGAGTGAGTGGTGAGTGAGTGAGTGGTGGGTAGGTGGGTGAGTGAGTGGATGGGTAGGTGGGTGAGTGAGTGAGTGGTGGGTGAGTGAGTGGATGGGTAGGTGGGTGAATCAGTGAGCTGAACGCTTTTCCCGGAATGGGCGACTGCATGACGCTACCTGCCCCAAACCACAACGCATGCGTCCACCGCAACCAACTCCACCACCGCCACCACCACCGCCGCCAAGAAAGTCTCCTCCAGCTCCTCCTCCTCCCATCTCGGAATGATCCTGCAACCCTGCCCGGCATTGCTCCCTCCATCCCTTCGCTCGCTCGCTCCCCCAGCACTGTTCTGTCGCTCGCTCTAACCAACGTGTCTGTGGGTTTCTGTGTGGTGAGTCTGTGGTGAGTCTGTGGGTCTCTGTGTGGTGAGTCTGTGGGTCTCTGTGTGGTGAGTCTGTGGGTCTCTGTGTGGTGAGTCTGTGGGTCTCTGTGTGGTGAGTCTGTGGGTCTCTGTGTGGTGAGTCTGTGGTGAGTCTGTGGGTCTCTGTGTGGTGAGTCTGTGGGTCTCTGTGTGGTGAGTCTGTGGGTCTCTGTGTGGTGAGTCTGTGGGTCTCTGTGTGGTGAGTCTATGGGTCTCTGTGTGGTGAGTCTGTAGGTCTCTGTGTGGTGAGTCTGTGGGTCTCTCTGCGTGATGAGTCTGTGGGTCTCTGTGTGGTGAGTCTGTGGGTCTCTGTGTGTGAGTCTATGGGTCTCTGTGTGGTGAGTCTGTGGGTCTCTGTGTGGTGAGTCTATGGGTCTCTGTGTGGTGAGTCTGTGGGTCTCTGTGTGGTGAGTCTGTGGGTCTCTGTGTGTGAGTCTATGGGTCTCTGTGTGGTGAGTCTGTGGGTCTCTGTGTGGTGAGTCTGTGGGTCTCTGTGTGGTGAGTCTGTGGGTCTCTGTGTGGTGAGTCTATGGGTCTCTGTGTGGTGAGTCTGTGGATCTCTGTGTGGTGAGTCTGTGGGTCTCTGTATGGTGAGTCTATGGGTCTCTGTGTGGTGAGTCTCTGGGTCTCTGTGTGGTGAGTCTATGGGTCTCTGTATGGTGAGTCTATGGGTCTCTGTATGGTGAGTCTATGGGTCTCTGTGTGGTGAGTCTGTGGGTCTCTGTGTGTGAGTCTATGGGTCTCTGTGTGGTGAGTCTGTGGGTCTCTGTGTGGTGAGTCTATGGGTCTCTGTGTGGTGAGTCTGTGGGTCTCTGTGTGGTGAGTCTGTGGGTCTCTGTGTGTGAGTCTATGGGTCTCTGTGTGGTGAGTCTGTGGGTCTCTGTGTGGTGAGTCTGTGGGTCTCTGTGTGGTGAGTCTGTGGGTCTCTGTGTGGTGAGTCTATGGGTCTCTGTGTGGTGAGTCTGTGGATCTCTGTGTGGTGAGTCTGTGGGTCTCTGTATGGTGAGTCTATGGGTCTCTGTGTGGTGAGTCTCTGGGTCTCTGTGTGGTGAGTCTATGGGTCTCTGTATGGTGAGTCTATGGGTCTCTGTATGGTGAGTCTATGGGTCTCTGTGTGGTGAGTCTCTGGGTCTCGGTGAATCTTCCTCTCCTCTCTTCCTCCTCCTCCTCCTCCTCCCCCTCCTCCGCCTCCCGCGACTTTCGAAAACCGTGACGAAAGCCTCGTCGGAGAAGCCCCAGCGCCACCGGCCACGACCGCCGTCGACTCCGCGCCCGTCCGCCGCCGCCGCCGCCGCCGCCGCCGCCGCCGCCGCCGCCCCTCCGGCCAGCACCGGGCCTCCGCCCGCGCCCGGCTCATCGGCGGCCGCCGCCGCGCAGATCGGCCTGGCGGCGTCCGACGTGACGGCGACGTCGTTCCGCGTCTCCTGGTTCCCGGGGGAGCTGTCCTTCGACTCGTACACAGTGCGCTACCGCGCGGTCTACGAGGGCGAGGAGTGGGCGGGCGAGGAAGTGGGCGGGGCAGGCGCCGAAGCGGGCGGCGCCGCCGGCAAAGTGGGAGGGGCCGGCAAGAGCGCGGGCGTGGCCGGGCACGGAGCGGGCGTGGCCGGGCACGGAGCGGGCGTGGCCAAGCACGGAGCGGGCGTGGCCGGGCACGGAGCGGGCGTGGCCGGGCACGGAGCGGGCGTGGCCAAGCTTGGAGCGGGCGTGGCCAAGCTCGGAGTGGGCGTGGCCGGGCACGGAGCGGGCCGGGCCTCCGGCGGAGAACGGGAGGAGGGCGGCGACGGTAACGGTGGCAACGGGGGCGGCGATGGCGGTAACCGCGGCGACGACGCGGGATGGAGGGAGCTTTGGGCCCCGGCCGGGGCTCGCTCGGCCGTCGTCACGGAGCTGACCGAGGGAGCTCTTTACGAGGTGCTGCTGTTGGGGGTGTCGCAGGGAGCGGCCGCACGAGGAGGTGGAGGGGGGAGCCCCCCCCCACCGGCCCTACCCAGGTCGCCCCCCCTCCGCCTCTTCACAGGTAACGATGGGGCACCGCGGTGGTGGTGCCAGGCTAGGTACGTGTTGGCGGGGGCGGTGGGTGGGGGGGGAATGAACGTGCAGTGGTGGTTGTTGTGGTGGTGGTGGTGGTTGTGGCAGTGGTGGTGGTTGTGGTGGTGGTGGTGGTTGTGGTGGTTGTCGGTGGTTGTGGTGGGGAGCGGTGGCGCAGCGGTTAGCGCCGCTACGAACCCCGAACCCGGCTGAGGCCCGAGTTCGAAAACCTAGGTCGCCCCCTAGGTCGACTCAGCCTCAAGCGAGTTACCAGGTGAGGTGCCGTGTGTGTTGGGGGGAGACAAAGGCGACCGGGCGTGGCGCTGTCCAAGGCCTGCAGCCTGCATAGGCGCTGCCGCTGCTACTCGCTAACAGCACTTGCCCCTGCAGTCTGCCGAGGCTACGCGGGTGATCTTTGCCTGTGTGCGTGCCCTCTCCACTGCTGCACCACCCCCCCCCCCCCCGCCCGTTAGCGCTGCAACCCCTGGGGGCTCTGACCGTGACCAAAGTGTCACCCACGGCCGCCAGGGTCACGTGGCCACCCCCGAGCCCACGGGTCACGGGGGTGAGGGTCACGTGGTACGCACCCAACGTTGGAGGTGAGCACACACACACACACACAGACACACACACACCTACACACACACACCCACACCTACACACACACACAGACACACAAACACACCTACACACACACCTACACACACACACCTACACACACATACACCTACACACACACACACCTACACACACACCTACACACACACACACACTTACACACACACAAACACAGACACACACCTACACACACACACACCTACACACACACACACCTACACACAAACAGACCTACACACACACACACCTACACACACACACCTACACACAACAACAACAACAACAACCGCCATTCGCCACTAAGTGGCGGTGACGTCACCACGACGCTTGTGCCAGGCTATGTGCACCGTGAGGCCACGTGAAGTGTCGAACGCCCGCTGGCAGGAGGTCACTGGGCAGACCCAGGTGCCACGGGTCGACTGACTGAGATGACTGGCTGATGCACCACCTGTGCCCCCTACTGTGCCAACCTGCTGTGCTTTAGCCACCCGGCGCTCCGCTCGTTGTTGTGAGCATCGCTCCTCCGCCCTCCGTTGTTGTTGGAGGGCGACTGCCTCCAACTGCCCAGTAGCATCCTTCACGAGCCTCCTCCACAGAGGCCGATCTTGACACTGCTGGTACCAGTCATCGGCAAGTCCACTCAGCTCCACATCCTCCTGTACCACATCACTCCATCTCTTCTCTAGCCCGTGCCGCGCCCGTCTAGCCCCCTCAATCCGGCCGAACAAAAGCTGTTTGGGCATGCGGGCTACATGACCCAGCCATCGCAGCCTTGCCTGCCGGAGGAGCTCACCGATGGGACCTTGCCCAGATCTTTCAAGGATTTGTGAGCTCCTCACACAATCCAGCCTGGTTAAACCCATGATGGATCGTAGGCAGGCTAGCCTAAATGTTTCTAACCGACGAAGATGTTACATTAAGGGCGTCCACGTTTCGCAAGCGTAGAGAAGGGAGGGAATGACCATGGCCGAGAAGATCTGAAGCCAGAGGACATCCCTGTCGCACCCCAAGGTGTACAGGGAATGGCTCTGACTCCCGGCCACGTAGCTTTACCCGGGCCCGCTCACCATCATGAAGGTCCTTAATGATCGTAAGCAGGGGGTCAGGGACTCCAAAAGCACGAAGAACAACCCAGAGCCTAGGCCTACTGATGGTATCATAGGCCTTGACCAGGTCAATAAAGCAGAGATGTAGGTCTTGTTGGAATTCCCTACACCTCTGCTGTAGCAGACGGACAGAAAATATGGCATCTGTGCAGGACCGCCCTTTCCTGAAACCGCATTGGGGCTCTGCAAGCCTCTCCTCAGCGTGCCTGGCAAGGCGATGTTGAATAATCCTTGCCAGGACCTTTCCCGGCACACTGAGGAGTGAGATGCCCCCGTAGTTGTTACAGTCTGTGCGGTTCCCCTTCTTAAAGAGGGGGACTACCAGGGCATCCTTCCAATCCTGCGGAACCCGTCCAGTGGTCCAGACTGTTGTTATGATGTCATATAGGGCAGTCAGTGCACAAACGCCACCCTCCCTCAGCATTTCACTTGGGAGATAACCTGTTCCCGGTGCCTTTCCTGGTCTCAGACTCCAGATCGCCTTCAGTACTTCCTCAACAGATGGCACCTCAGCCAGCCACTCACAGGGGGTGACTTCTTCCAATATTTGAGGCATCACAGCCTCGGCAGGGTCATCCCCACTTTGTGCCACGATGTTTTCCTGGCTGAGGGATTTCCCCTCCCCCAGGACCTCACAGAAATGCTCAGCAAATCTGCAAACCTGTTCCTGGGGGTGAGAGATTGGATCACCGTTCTTTCCCCTAATGATGGTAATAGGTGTGGCGCTGCAGGTTACTTTTTTGATGGAGTTAAATAGAGATTTGTGATCGCGGGCCACTGAGGCAGACTCCATCTCCTCGGCAACCCGCGACCACCACTCAGTCTCCTGCCCCGAGTAGAGGACTGTCCACGCCTCATGGTGGCAGGAGCCAGAGCCGGTCCACCGGACCTCCTGAATACCACGGAGAGTACCGGTCCAGCTCCCGACAGAGGAGTGGCAGCCTCTCCGCAGTGAGTTTTCGAAAATTGCACGTGGCCACACGTAGTGGTTTTTTTTGTTATTCTTGGTTCTTTCGGTAAAGTCACCACGTAGAAGGGAAACAATAAAATAAAACAAATAAGAATATATAAAACAATAAAATTCTCACGACGTTTCGACTGCAACACAAGCAAGCAATCATCATCAGGTGTGAAAACCACAGCAAGAAAATTTGAAAAAAGTGCCGGTTTCTTTTTAACGTTAGCACCGCGGAGAGCGATTTGACAGTTTGTTCAGATGGACGAGTCCATCTATGTTCGGAAAAGAGGAGCGGGGAGACGAAAATAATGGATGCGGTCTGAAAGCCACCGTAAGCGTGAACAATCAATTAAGACCCGAAATGGTTTATCAAATTTCTGGAGGAGCCCAGAGGGTAAGGATTCAGTCTGCTGGCTCCGCCAAATGGGGTTTGGCCAGGAGACGTCATAGACGCCTGACCCCCTGGGGCCTCCGGCACAAGCTTATTAATTCCATTTTTCAGTCGTGGTTTGGTACGGTAATTAATTGAAGGTGGAGGGGTTACCAGCCCCTCGCACCCGTCCAGAGCCCCCGTTTGGCCGCTGTGGTGGTCACAGACGCCACGAGGGGAATGGCCAATCGGAATTGGCCCTCCCCCCACGGCACTGCCCACCACAGCGTGGCCGTCCGGCACAAACGAGAAGGTAGAGGGTTGATTTTGCCGGACTGCATACCCACACACACCCACACAGCCACACAGCCATGCTGATGATGCTACTACTGATGATGCTGCTGCTACTATTGATGATGATGCTGCTACTGATGATACTGCTGAAGATGCTGCTGATGATGCTGCTACTGATGACACTGATGATGATGCTGCTGATGATGCTGGTGATACTACTACTGATGATGATGATGCCAATACTGATGATGATGCCACTACTGATGATGCTGATGATGATGATGCCACTATTGATGATGATGATGATGCCACTACTGATGATGATGATGCCACTACTGATGATGATGATGCCACTACTGATTATGATGATGCTACTACTGATCATCACGATGCTGATGATATCACTACCGATGATGATGCTGATGATACTACTATCGATGATGCTGATGATGATGCCACTACTGATGATGATGCTGATGATACTACTGATCATGACGATGATGATGATGCCACTACAGATGATGATATCACTACCGATGATGATGCTGATGATACTACTATCGATGATGCTGATGCTGATATCACTACCGATGATGATGCTGATGATACTACTATCGATGATGCTGATGATGATGCCACTACCGATGATACTACTATCGATGATGCTGATGATGATGCCACTACCGACGATGATGCTGATGATGCTGATGATGATGCCACTACCGATGATGATGCCACTACTGATTATGATGATGATGCCACTACCGATGATGATATCACTACCGATGATGATGCCACTACGATTATGCTGATGATGCTGATGATGCCACTACCGATGATGATGCTGATGATGATGCCACTACCGATGCTGCCGCTGCTGCAGGCCGCGCGGGCGCTGCCCGCAGCGCCCTGCTAGGAGGGCGCTCCACGTGGTTCACCGTCACTCACCTGTCGCCGCTCACCCGCTACGAGCTGACGGCCATGGCGGTGCGGGGCCTCGCACGCAGCAGCCCCAGCGTGGCCGCCTTCACCACCGGTACGCAGCGCGGGGCCCCAGGGCCCTCGCACGCAGCGGCCCCGGCCTGGCCGCCTTCACCACCGGTACGCAGCGCGGGGCCCCAGGGCCCTCGCGGGCAGCGGCCCCGGCCTGGCCGCCTTCACCGCCGGTACGCAGCGCGGGGCCCCAGGGCCCTCGCGGGCAAAGATGGCCCGATTGGCTTGCGGGGGGCACAAACGTTGCTCCCGTTGTGTTTTTTTTGGTTGTTGCAATGTGTGGTGCGGTGTATAGTGTAACGTAGTTTAGCATAGTGTATAATGTAGTGTGTGGCGTGTCGTAG
Source organism: Petromyzon marinus (assembly GCF_048934315.1). Classification (NCBI taxonomy): domain Eukaryota; kingdom Metazoa; phylum Chordata; class Hyperoartia; order Petromyzontiformes; family Petromyzontidae; genus Petromyzon; species Petromyzon marinus. Next base: position 10,530,555 of record NC_133740.1, on the reverse strand, counting down.
GGTATCGTTTATTATCGCGTATTGTAGTGTATGGTGTATTGTAATGTAGTGTATGGTGTATTGTAATGTAGTGTATGGTGTATTTTAGTGTAGTGTATAGTGTATTTTAGTGTAGTGTGTAGTGTATTTTAGTGGAGTGTGTAGTGTATTTTAGTGTAGTGTATGGTGTATTTTAGTGTAGTGTATGGTGTATTGTAATGTAGTGTATGGTGTATTGTAATGTAGTGTATGGTGTATTGTAATGTAGTGTATGGTGTATTGTAATGTAGTGTATGGTGTATTGTAATGTAGTGTATGGTGTATTGTAATGTAGTGTATGGTGTATTGTAATGTAGTGTATAGTGTATTTTAGTGTAGTGTATAGTGTATTTTAGTGCACTGTATAGTGTATTTTAGTGTAGTGTATAGTGTATTTTAGTGTATAGTGTATTTTAGTGTAGTGTATAGTGTATTTTAGTGTAGTGTATAGTGTATTTTAGTGTAGTGTATAGTGTATTTTAGTGTAGTGTATAGTGTATGTTAGTGTAGTGTATAGTGTATTTTAGTGTAGTGTATAGTGTATTTTAGTGTAGTGTATAGTGTATTTTAGTGTAGTGTATAGTGTATTTTAGTGTAGTGTATGGTGTATTGTAGTGTAGTGTATAGTGTATTTTAGTGTAGTGTATAGTGTATTTTAGTGTAGTGTATAGTGTATTTTAGTGTAGTGTATAGTGTATTTTAGTGTAGTGTGTAGTGTATTTTAGTGGAGTGTATTGTGTATTTTAGTGGAGTGCATTGTGGTGTATTTTAGTGTAGTGTATAGTGTATTTTAGTGTAGTGTATAGTGTATTTTAGTGTAGTGTATAGTGTATTTTAGTGTAGTGTATAGTGTATTTTAGTGTAGTGTATAGTGTATTTTAGTGTAGTGTATAGTGTATTTTAGTGTAGTGTATAGTGTATTTTAGTGTAGTGTATAGTGTATTTTAGTGTAGTGTATAGTGTATGTTAGTGTAGTGTATAGTGTATTTTAGTGTAGTGTATAGTGTATTTTAGTGTAGTGTATAGTGTATTTTAGTGTAGTGTATAGTGTATTTTAGTGTAGTGTATGGTGTATTGTAGTGTAGTGTATGGTGTATTTTAGTGTAGTGTATGGTGTATTTTAGTGTAGTGTATAGTGTATTTTAGTGTAGTGTATAGTGTATTTTAGTGTAGTGTATAGTGTATTTTAGTGTAGTGTATAGTGTATTTTAGTGTAGTGTATAGTGTATTTTAGTGTAGTGTATAGTGTATTTTAGTGTAGTGTATAGTGTATTTTAGTGTAGTGTATAGTGTATTTTAGTGTAGTGTATAGTGTATTCTAGTGTAGTGGATAGTGTATTTTAGTGTAGTGTATAGTGTATTTTAGTGTAGTGTATAGTGTATTTTAGTGTAGTGTATAGTGTATTTTAGTGTAGTGTATAGTGTATTTTAGTGTAGTGTATAGTGTATTTTAGTGTAGTGTATAGTGTATGTTAGTGTAGTGTATAGTGTATTTTAGTGTAGTGTATAGTGTATTTTAGTGTAGTGTATAGTGTATTTTAGTGTAGTGTATTTTAGTGTAGTGTATGGTGTATTGTAGTGTAGTGTATAGTGTATTTTAGTGTAGTGTATAGTGTATTTTAGTGTAGTGTATAGTGTATTTTAGTGTAGTGTATAGTGTATTTTAGTGTAGTGTATAGTGTATTTTAGTGTAGTGTGTAGTGTATTTTAGTGGAGTGTATAGTGTATTTTAGTGGAGTGCATTGTGGTGTATTTTAGTGTAGTGTATAGTGTATTTTAGTGTAGTGTATAGTGTATTTTAGTGTAGTGTATAGTGTATTTTAGTGTAGTGTATAGTGTATTTTAGTGTAGTGTATAGTGTATTTTAGTGTAGTGTATAGTGTATTTTAGTGTAGTGTATAGTGTATTTTAGTGTAGTGTATAGTGTATTTTAGTGTAGTGTATAGTGTATTTTAGTGGAGTGTATAGTGTATTTTAGTGGAGTGCATTGTGGTGTATTTTAGTGTAGTGTATAGTGTATTTTAGTGTAGTGTATAGTGTATTTTAGTGTAGTGTATAGTGTATTTTAGTGTAGTGTATAGTGTATTTTAGTGTAGTGTATTCTAGTGTAGTGTATAGTGTATTTTAGTGTAGTGTATAGTGTATTTTAGTGTAGTGTATAGTGTATTTTAGTGTAGTGTATAGTGTATTTTAGTGTAGTGTATAGTGTACTTTAGTGTAGTGTGTAGTGTATTTTAGTGGAGTGTATAGTGTATTTTAGTGTAGTGTATAGTGTATTTTAGTGTAGTGTATAGTGTATTTTAGTGTAGTGTATAGTGTATGTTAGTGTAGTGTATAGTGTATTTTAGTGTAGTGTATAGTGTATTTTAGTGTAGTGTATAGTGTATTTTAGTGTAGTGTATAGTGTATTTTAGTGTAGTGTATAGTGTATTTTAGTGTAGTGTATAGTGTATTTTAGTGTAGTGTATAGTGTATTTTAGTGTAGTGTATAGTGTATTTTAGTGGAGTGCATTGTGGTGTATTTTAGTGTAGTGTATAGTGTATTTTAGTGTAGTGTATAGTGTATTTTAGTGTAGTGTATAGTGTATTTTAGTGTAGTGTATAGTGTATTTTAGTGTAGTGTATAGTGTATTTTAGTGTAGTGTATAGTGTATTTTAGTGGAGTGTATAGTGTATTTTAGTGTAGTGTATAGTGTATTTTAGTGTAGTGTATAGTGTATTTTAGTGTAGTGTATAGTGTATGTTAGTGTAGTGTATAGTGTATTTTAGTGTAGTGTATAGTGTATTTTAGTGTAGTGTATAGTGTATTTTAGTGTAGTGTATTTTAGTGTAGTGTATAGTGTATTTTAGTGTAGTGTATAGTGTATTTTAGTGGAGTGTATAGTGTATTTTAGTGGAGTGTATAGTGTATTTTAGTGTAGTGTATAGTGTATTTTAGTGTAGTGTATAGTGTATTTTAGTGTAGTGTATAGTGTATTTTAGTGTAGTGTATAGTGTATTTTAGTGTAGTGTATAGTGTATTTTAGTGTAGTGTATTTTAGTGTAGTGTATAGTGTATTTTAGTGTAGTGTATAGTGTATTTTAGTGGAGTGTATAGTGTATTTTAGTGGAGTGTATAGTGTATTTTAGTGGAGTGTATAGTGTATTTTAGTGTAGTGTATAGTGTATTTTAGTGTAGTGTATAGTGTATGTTAGTGTAGTGTATAGTGTATTTTAGTGTAGTGTATAGTGTATTTTAGTGTAGTGTATAGTGTATTTTAGTGTAGTGTATAGTGTATTTTAGTGTAGTGTATAGTGTATTTTAGTGTAGTGTATAGTGTATTTTAGTGGAGTGCATTGTAGTGTATTTTAGTGTAGTGTATAGTGTATTTTAGTGTAGTGTATAGTGTATTTTAGTGTAGTGTATAGTGTATTTTAGTGTAGTGCATTGTAGTGTATTTTAGTGTAGTGTATAGTGTATTTTAGTGTAGTGTATAGTGTATTTTAGTGTAGTGTATAGTGTATTTTAGTGGAGTGCATTGTAGTGTATATGTTTGTTGAACTTCTTCCGCATTAGATGTGGGAGGTGCCGTCTGTTATGGTTTGTACTGCTGTGCCCCCCTCCCCCCCACCTCCCCCCCCACCTCCCCCCCCCACCTCCCCTCATCCCCACTTGCCCCCCCCCCCACTGGACTCTCCCCCCACTCGCCCCCCTCCCCCCACTCCCCCCCCTCCTCCTCCCCCACTCGCCCCCCTCCCCCCACTCCTCTCCCCACTCTCCCCTCCCTTCACCCTCACCGCCCCCCACTCGCCCCCCCCAGGCCTGGACCCCCCCCGCAGTGTGCGTGTGAGTGGGGTGACCCCCTGGGCTGCCAGCGTCAGCTGGAAGCCGCCTCTGGGGAACGCCACCGAGTTCAGCGTCGCCTACGAGGCCAGCAACGACACGCACGAGGTGACACCACCACCAACCACAACTACAACCACAACAACAACCACTAACACAACCACTAACACAACCACTAACACAACCACTAACACAACCACCACCACCACCACCACTACAACCACTAACACAACCACTACCACAACGACACGCACGAGGTGACACCACCACCAACCACAACTACAACCACTAACACAACCACCACCACCACCACCACTACAACCACTAACACAACCACTAACACTACTACAACCACCACCACCACAACCACTAACACAACCACTACCACAACGACACACACGAGGTAACACCACCACCACAACTACCACAACTACAACCACTAACACTAACACAACCACAACTACAACCACCACCACCACTACTAACACAACCACTAACACTACTACAACCACCACCACAACAACCACTAACACTACCACAACGACACACACGAGGTGACACCACCACCAACCACTACTACAACCACCACTACAACCACCACAACTACAACCACTAACACAACGACACACACGAGGTGACACCACCACAACTACAACCACCACTACAACCACTACTAACACAACCACTACCACAACAACACACACGAGGTGACACCACCACAACTACAACCACCACTACAACCACCACAACTACAACCACTACCACAACGACACGCACGAGGTGACACCACCACCACAACTACAACCACCACTACAACCACCACAACTACAACCACTACCACAACGACACACACGAGGTGACACCACCACCACAACTACTACAACTACAACCACTAACACAACCACAACTACAACCACCACCACCACTACTAACACAACCACTACCACTACTACAACCACCACCACAACAACCACTAACACTACCACAACGACACGCACGAGGTGACACCACCACCAACCACCACAACTACAACCACCACTACAACCACCACAACTACAACCACTAACACAACCACTAACACAACCACAACGACACGCACGAGGTGACACCACCACCACAACTACCACCACTACAACCACTACCACTAACACTACCACAACTACAACCACCACCACCACTACTAACACAACCACTACCACAACGACACGCACGAGGTGACACCACCACCACAACTACAACCACCACTACAACCACCACAACTACAACCACTACCACAACGACACACACGAGGTGACACCACCACCACAACTACTACAACTACAACCACTACTAACACAACCACTATCACAACGACACGCACGAGGTGACACCACTACAACCACCACTACAACCACCACAACTACAACCACTAACACAACGACACACACGAGGTGACACCACCACCACAACTACAACCACCACTACAACCACCACCACTAACACAATCACAACCACTAACACAACCACTAACACTACCACAACGACACACACGAGGTGCCACCACCACCACAACCACCACCACCACAACCACCACAACTACAACCACAACCACAACCACCACCACAACTACAACCACCACCAACATTACTAACACAACCACTAACACAACCACAATGACACGCACGAGGTTCCACCACCACAACCACAACCACCATCACCACTAACACAACCACCACTAAACACCTCCCGTGGCCCCTCCCCCCTGGTGCCCCCCGTGGCCCCTCCCCCCCGTGGCCCCTCCCCCCCCCCGTGGCCCCTCCCCCCCCGTGCCCCCCCCCCCAGGAGTCCCAGGAGTTGAGGATTCCTGCCTCCACTCCGTGGGTGCAGCTGACGAAGCTGCGGCCCAACACTCACTACAGCCTCCTCGTCACCGCCACCTCGTCACTCGGGGGCACGCGCAGCCAGCCCGCACGCAGCCACCTCGTCACAGGTGCTCGCTCACCTCGTCACGGCCACCACGGGGGGAGGGGGCATGCGGAGACAGACACAGCGGGTGGTGCCGTGGGTTGACTGCCGTGCCAGGCTAGGTGCAGGAGGAGGTCACGGGCGCCATGGGTTGACTGCCGTGCCAGGCTAGGTGCAGGAGGAGGTCACGGGACAGACCCAGCAGGTGCAGTGAGTTGATTGCCGTGCCAGGCTAGGTGCAGGAGGAGGCCACGGGACAGACCCTGCAGGTGCCGTGGGTTGACTGCTGTGCCAGGCTAGGTGCAGGAGGAGGCGGTCACGGGACAGACCCAGCAGGTGCCATGAGTTAACTGCCGTGCCAGGCTAGGTGCAGGAGGAGGTCACGGGCGCCATGAGTTAACTGCTGTGCCAGGCTAGGTGCAGGAGGAGGCCACGGGACAGACCCTGCAGGTGCCACGGGTCGACTGACTGAGATGAGTGGCCGATGCACCACCTGTGCCCCCTACTGTGCCAACTCGCTGCGTTTTACCCGCCCGGCGCTCCGCTCGTTGTTGTGAGCGTCGCTCCTCCGCCCCTCCGCTGTTGCCGGAGGGCGACTGCCTCCAACCGCCCGGTAGCCTCGCAGTGCACCTAGCCTGGCACTGCCCTCTAGCGTCCTTCACGAGCCTCCTCCTCCACAGAGGCCGACCTTGACACCGCTGGCACCGGGGGAGACAAAGGCGGCCGGGCGTGCGTGGTGGTTGCTGGCCACCCACCCCCTCTGCGTGTGCCACAGTGCCGGCAGCCCTCACTGAGTGCTGCTACTACTCGCTAACTAACAGCACTTGCCCCTACAGCCTGTTAGAGGCTACACGGGGGATCTTTGTCTGTGTCTGTGTGTGAGCTGCTAGCTAACAACACTTGCCCCTACAGTCTGTTAGAGGCTACACGGGGGATCTTTGTCTGTGTCTCACAGCTGCTACTCGCTAACTAACAGCACTTGCCCCTACAGTCTGTTAGAGGCTACGCGGGGGATCTTTGTCTGTGTCTCACAGCTGCTACTCGCTAACTAACAGCACTTGCCCCTACAGTCTGTTAGAGGCTACGCGGGGGATCTTTGTCTGTGTCTCACAGCTGCTACTCGCTAACTAACAGCACTTGCCCCTACAGTCTGTTAGAGGCTACGCGGGGGATCTTTGTCTGTGTCTCACAGCTGCTACTCGCTAACTAACAGCACTTGCCCCTACAGCCTGTTAGAGGCTACACGGGGGATCTTTGTCTGTGTCTCACAGCTGCTACTCGCTAACTATCAGCACTTGCCCCTACAGCCTGTTAGAGGCTACACGGGGGATCTTTGTCTGTGTCTCACAGCTGCTACTCGCTAACTAACAGCACTTGCCCCTACAGTCTGTTAGAGGCTACGCGGGGGATCTTTGTCTGTGTCTCACAGCTGCTACTCGCTAACTAACAGCACTTGCCCCTACAGTCTGTTAGAGGCTACGCGGGGGATCTTTGTCTGTGTCTCACAGCTGCTACTCGCTAACTAACAGCACTTGCCCCTACAGTCTGTTAGAGGCTACGCGGGGGATCTTTGTCTGTGTCTCACAGCTGCTACTCGCTAACTAACAGCACTTGCCCCTACAGTCTGTTAGAGGCTATGCGGGGGATCTTTGTCTGTGTCTCACAGCTGCTACTCGCTAACTAACAGCACTTGCCCCTACAGTCTGTTAGAGGCTACGCGGGGGATCTTTGTCTGTGTCTCACAGCTGCTACTCGTTAACTAACAGCACTTGCCCCTACAGTCTGTTAGAGGCTACGCGGGGGATCTTTGTCTGTGTCTCACAGCTGCTACTCGCTAACTAACAGCACTTGCCCCTACAGTCTGTTAGAGGCTACGCGGGGGATCTTTGTCTGTGTCTCACAGCTGCTACTCGCTAACTAACAGCACTTGCCCCTACAGTCTGTTAGAGGCTACGCGGGGGATCTTTGTCTGTCTCTCACAGCTGCTACTCGCTAACTAACAGCACTTGCCCCTACAGTCTGTTAGAGGCTTCGCGGGGGATCTTTGTCTGTGTCTCACAGCTGCTACTCGCTAACTAACAGCACTTGCCCCTACAGTCTGTTAGAGGCTACGCGGGGGATCTTTGTCTGTGTCTCATAGCTGCTACTCGCTAACTAACAGCACTTGCCCCTACAGTCTGTTAGAGGCTACGCGGGGGATCTTTGTCTGTCTCTCACAGCTGCTACTCGCTAACTAACAGCACTTGCCCCTACAGTCTGTTAGAGGCTACGCGGGGGATCTTTGTCTGTGTCTCACAGCTGCTACTCGCTAACTAACAGCACTTGCCCCTACAGTCTGTTAGAGGCTACGCGGGGGATCTTTGTCTGTGTCTCACAGCTGCTACTCGTTAACTAACAGCACTTGCCCCTACAGTCTGTTAGAGGCTACGCGGGGGATCTTTGTCTGTGTCTCACAGCTGCTACTCGCTAACTATCAGCACTTGCCCCTACAGTCTGTTAGAGGTTACGCGGGGGATCTTTGTCTGTGTCTCACAGCTGCTACTCGCTAACTAACAGCACTTGCCCCTACAGTCTGTTAGAGGCTACGCGGGGGATCTTTGTCTGTGTCTCACAGCTGCTATTCGCTAACTAACAGCACTTGCCCCTACAGTCTGTTAGAGGCTACGCGGGGGATCTTTGTCTGTCTCACAGCTGCTACTCGCTAACTATCAGCACTTGCCCCTACAGTCTGTTAGAGGCTACGCGGGGGATCTTTGTCTGTGTCTCACAGCTGCTACTCGCTAACTAACAGCACTTGCCCCTACAGTCTGTTAGAGGCTACGCGGGGGATCTTTGTCTGTGTCTCACAGCTGCTACTCGCTAACGAACAGCACTTGCCCCTACAGTCTGTTAGAGGCTACGCGGGGGATCTTTGTCTGTGTCTCACAGCTGCTACTCGCTAACTAACAGCACTTGCCCCTACAGTCTGTTAGAGGCTACGCGGGGGATCTTTGTCTGTCTCTCACAGCTGCTACTCGCTAACTATCAGCACTTGCCCCTACAGTCTGTTAGAGGCTACGCGGGGGATCTTTGTCTTTCTCTCACAGCTGCTACTCGCTATCTAACAGCACTTGCCCCTACAGTCTGTTAGAGGCTACGCGGGGGATCTGTGTCTGTGTCTCACAGCTGCTACTCGCTAACTATCAGCACTTGCCCCTACAGTCTGTTAGAGGCTACGCGGGGGATCTTTGTCTGTGTCTCACAGCTGCTACTCGCTAACTATCAGCACTTGCCCCTACAGTCTGTTAGAGGCTACGCGGGGGATCTTTGTCTGTGTCTCACAGCTGCTACTCGCTAACTAACAGCACTTGCCCCTACAGTCTGTTAGAGGCTACGCGGGGGATCTTTGTCTGTGTCTCATAGCTGCTACTCGCTAACTAACAGCACTTGCCCCTACAGTCTGTTAGAGGCTACGCGGGGGATCTTTGTCTGTGTCTCACAGCTGCTACTCGCTAACTAACAGCACTTGCCCCTACAGTCTGTTAGAGGCTACGCGGGGGATCTTTGTCTGTGTCTCACAGCTGCTACTCGCTAACTAACAGCACTTGCCCCTACAGTATGTTAGAGGCTACGCGGGGGATCTTTGTCTGTGTCTCACAGCTGCTACTCGCTAACTAACAGCACTTGCCCCTACAGTCTGTTAGAGGCTACGCGGGGGATCTTTGTCTTTCTCTCACAGCTGCTACTCGCTAACTATCAGCACTTGCCCCTACAGTCTGTTAGAGTCTACGCGGGGGATCTTTGTCTGTGTCTCACAGCTGCTACTCGCTAACTAACAGCACTTGCCCCTACAGTCTGTTAGATGCTACGCGGGGGATCTTTGTCTGTGTCTCACAGCTGCTACTCGCTAACTAACAGCACTTGCCCCTACAGTCTGTTAGAGGCTACGCGGGGGATCTTTGTCTGTGTCTCACAGCTGCTACTCGCCAACAACAGCACTTGCCCCTACAGTCTGTTAGAGGCTACGCGGGGGATCTTTGTCTGTGTCTCACAGCTGCTACTCGCTAACTATCAGCACTTGCCCCTACAGTCTGTTAGAGGCTACGCGGGGGATCTTTGTCTGTGTCTCACAGCTGCTACTCGCTAACTAACAGCACTTGCCCCTACAGTCTGTTAGAGGCTACGCGGGGGATCTTTGTCTGTGTCTCACAGCTGCTACTCGCTAACTAACAGCACTTGCCCCTACAGTCTGTTAGAGGCTACGCGGGGGATCTTTGTCTGTGTCTCACAGCTGCTACTCGCTAACTATCAGCACTTGCCCCTAGAGTCTGTTAGAGGCTACGCGGGGGATCTTTGTCTGTGTCTCACAGCTGCTACTCGCTAACTAACAGCACTTGCCCCTACAGTCTGTTAGAGGCTTCGCGGGGGATCTTTGTCTGTGTCTCACAGCTGCTACTCGCTAACTAACAGCACTTGCCCCTAGAGTCTGTTAGAGGCTATGCGGGGGATCTTTGTCTGTCTCTCACAGCTGCTACTCGCTATCTAACAGCACTTGCCCCGACAGTCTGTTAGAGGCTACGCTGCGGTGTGGGTGAACCTTTGTCTCTGTGCCCCTTTGCAGCCCAGCTGCCCTACCCCTTCCCACGTGACTGCTCCCAGGTGCTGCTCAACGACCCCGAGAAGCGGTGGCCAGAGGGGGCAGCAGCGGCGGGGGAGAGGGGAGCGGCGGCGAGGGAGCACGTGGTGATTTACCTGCGGGGTGACCCTGCCAGGCCTCTGCACGTGACCTGTGACATGCACACCGACGGAGGAGGCTGGACGGTACCTCGCACGCACGCACAGACACACACACAGACACAGACACACACACAGACACACACAGACACACACACAGACACACACACAGACACACACAGACACAGACACACACACAGACACACATACACACACAGACACACACAGACACACACACAGACACACACACAGACACACACAGACACACACACAGACACACACAGACACACACACAGACACACACAGACACACACACAGACACACACAGACACACACACAGACACACACACACACACACAGACACACACACAGACACACACAGACACACACACAGACACACACACACAGACACACACAGACACACACACACAGACACACACACAGACACACTCACACACACAGACACAAAGACAAAGACACACAGACACACACGCCAAGATCCTCCGTGTAGCCTGCTAGATTTAACACTCGTGATGATGGTCGTGATGGTGAATGATGCTTCTCCTGATCCATCTACTACTGATACTACTACTGCTGCTACTGCTGCTGTTACTACTACTGCTGCTGATGATGCTGCTACTTCTACTGTTGCTACTGTTACTACTACTGCTGCTGATGATGATGATGCTGCTACTACTGCTGCTGATGATGCTGCTACTTCTACTGTTGCTACTGCCGCTCCTACTAGTACCTGCTGATAATGATGCTACTACTACTGCTGCTACTTCTGCTGCTGCTGCTACTGCTGCTGATGATGCTGCTACTTCTACTGCTGCTACTGCTGCTCCTACTACAACTGCTGCTGCTACTGATGCTGCTGCTACTATTGCTGCTGATGATGCTGCTACTTCTACTGTTGCTACTGCTGCTGTTACTACTACTGCTGCTGCTACTGCTGCTGCTGATGATGATGCTGCTACTACTGCTGCTACTGCTGCTCCTACTACTACTGCTGCTGATGATGCTGCTACTTCTACTGCTGCTGATGCTGCTGCTACTACTAGCTGCTGCTGATGATGCTACTACTACTACTGCTGCTGATGATGCTGCTACTACTACTACTGCTGCTACTGCTGCTCCTACTACTACTGCTGCTGATGATGATGCTACTCCTACTGCTGCTACTGCTGCTGATGCTGCTGCTACTTCTACTGCTGCTACTGCTGCTTCTACTATAACTGCTTATGATGCTGCTACTACTGATGCTGCTGCTACTGCTGCTCCTACTACTACTGCTACTACTGCTGCTACTACTACTGCTGATGCTGCTGCTACTACTACTTCTGCTGATGATGCTGCTACTTCTACTGCTGCTACTGCTGCTCCGACTACTACTGCTGTTGATGATGCTGCTGCTACTACTTCTGCTGCTGCTGCTGATGCTGCTACTACTACTTCTGCTGATGCTGCTACTACTTCTGCTGATGATGATGCTGCTACTACTTCTGCTGCTGCTGATGATGCTGCTACTTCTGCTGCTGTTGATGATGCTGCTGCTACTTCTGCTGCTGATGATGATGCTACTACTACTGCTGCTGATGATGCTGCTACTACTACTACTGCTGCTACTGCTGCTCCTACTACTATTGCTGCTGATGATGATGCTACTACTACTGCTACTTCTACTGCTGCTACTACTGCTGCTACTACTACTGCTGATGCTGCTGCTGCTACTGCTGCTACTACTACTGCTGATGCTGCTGCTGCTACTACTACTTCTGCTGATGATGCTGCTAATTCTACTGCTGCTACTGCTGCTACTACTTCTGCTGATGATGCTGCTACTACTACTTCTGGTGATGATGATGCTACTACTACTTCTCCTGATGATGATGCTGCTACTACTTCTGCTGATGATGACATGACGATGTTTCTACTGTCACCCCCCCCCCCCCCCGCCAGGTGTTCCAGCGCAGGCAGAGTGGGCTCACGAACTTTGAGCGGGGCTGGCAGGAGTACGAGGAAGGCTTCGGGGAGCCCACACGGGAGTTCTGGATAGGTGGGTCAGCCCCGACCCACGACCCCTGACCTGCGCCCCGACCTTCACCCTGGCCTTCACCCTGACCCTCACCCTGACCCTCACCCTGACCTTCACCCTGACCTTCACCCCGACCTTCACCCCGACCTTCACCCCGACCTTCACCCTGACTCTCACCCTGACCCCCCCCCCCCCGCCTTCACCCTGACCTTCACCCTGACTCTCACCCTGACCCTCACCCTGACCCCCCCCCGCCTTCACCCTGACCCTCACCCTGACCTTCACCCTGACCTTCACCCCGACCCTCACCCTGACCTTCACCCCGACCTTCACCCTGACATTCACCCTGACCTTCACCCTGACTCTCACCCTGACCTTCACCCTGACTCTCACCCTGACTCTCACCCTGACCCTCACCCTGACCCCCCCCGCCTTCACCCTGACCCTCACCCTGACCTTCACCCTGACCTTCACCCTGACCTTCACCCCGACCTTCACCCTGACCCTCACCCTGACCCTCACCCTGACCCTCACCCTGACCTTCACCCCGACCTTCACCCTGACCATGACCCTCATCCTGACCCTCACCCTGACCTTCACCCTGACCCTCACCCTGACCTTCACCCTGACCTTCACCCCGACCTTCACCCTGACCCTCACCCCGACCTTCACCCTGACCTTCACCCCGACCTTCACCCTGACCATGACCTTCATCCTGGCCCTCACCCAGACCTTCACCCTGACCTTCACCCCGACCTTCACCCTGACCATGACCTTCATCCTGGCCCTCACCCTGACCTTCACCCTGACCTTCACCCCGACCTTCACCCTGACCATGACCTTCACCCTGACCCTCACCCTGACCTTCACCCTGACCTTCACCCCGACCTTCACCCTGACCCTCACCCCGACCTTCACCCTGACCCTCACCCTGACCTTCACCCTGACCTTCACCCCGACCTTCACCCTGACCTTCACCCCGACCTTCACCCTGACCCTGACCTTCCACGTGGTGTGGCGTGATGCGATGTGGCGTGACGCGGTGTGGCGTGACGTAGTGTGACGCGGCGTGACGCGGTGTGGTGCGACCTGGTGCGGTGTGACGCGGTATGACGCGGTGTGGTGCGACGTGGTGTGGCATGGTGTGGTGTGACGCGGCGTGGTGCGACCTCGTGCGGTGTGATGCAGTGTGACGCAGTGCGGCGTGACGCGGTGTGGTGTGACCTGCGCGGTGTGGTGTGACCTGCGCGGTGTGGTGTGTGGTGTGACGCGGTGTGACGCGGTGTGGTGTGGCGTGTGGTGTGACGCGGTGTGGTGTGACGCGGCGTGGTGTGACGCGGTGTGGCGTGACGCGGTGTGGTGTGACGCGGTGTGGCGCGCCCCCCAGGCCTGCGCTCGCTGCACGCGCTGTTGGCCCAGGCTCGCTATGAGCTGCGCGTGGACCTGGGCGACGGGGAGGCTTCGGCCTTCGCCCAGTACGACCGCTTTGCCGTGGGAGACGCTGAGTCGCTCTACCGCGTCCGCATCGGGGAGTACAGCGGGACCGCAGGTACTCACACACACACAGGTACTCACACAGGTACTCACACAGGTACTCACACAGGTACTCACACACACACACGTACTCACACAGGTACTCACACAGGTACTCACACACACACACAGGTACTCACACAGGTACTCACACAGGTACTCACACACACACACACAGGTACTCACACAGGTACTCACACAGGTACTCACACACACACAGGTACTCACACAGGTACTCACACACACACACAGGTACTCACACAGGTACTCACACACACACACACAGGTACTCTCACACACACACACAGGTACTCACACAGGTACTCACACAGGTACTCACACAGGTACTCACACACACAGGTACTCACACAGGTACTCACACGCACACACACACAGGTACTCACACAGGTACTCACACACACACAGGTACTCACACAGGTACTCACACACACACACACAGGTACTCACACAGGTGCTCACACAGGTACTCGCACACACACACAGGTACTCACACACACACACAGGTACTCACACACACACAGGTACTCACACACACAGGTACTCACACGCACACACACACAGGTACTCACACAGGTACTCACACAGGTACTCACACACACAGGTACTCACACACACACACACAGGTACTCACACACACAGGTACTCACACATACACACAGGTACTCACACACACAGGTACTCACACACACACACACAGGTACTCACACACACACAGGTACTCACACACACACACAGGTACTCACACACACACACAGGTACTCACACACACAGGTACTCACACACACACACAGGTACTCACACACACAGGTACTCACACACACACACAGGTACTCACACACACAGGTACTCACACACACACAGGTACTCACACACACAGGTACTCACACACACACACACAGGTACTCACACACACACAGGTACTCACACACTCACCCAGGTACTCACACACACACAGGTACTCACACAGGTACTCACACACACACACAGGTACTCACACACACACAGGTACTCACACACTCACCCAGGTACTCACACACACACAGGTACTCACACAGGTACTCACACACACACAGGTACTCACACACACACACAGGTACTCACACACACACAGGTACTCACACACACACACAGGTACTCACACACACACACAGGTACTCACGCACACAGGCACTCACACACACACACAGGTACTCACACAGGTACTCACACACACACAGGTACTCACACACACACAGGTACTCACACACACACACAGGTACTCACACACACACAGGTACTCACGCACACAGGTACTCACACACACACACACAGGTACTCACACAGGTACTCACACACACACAGGTACTCACACAGGTACTCATACACACACAGGTACTCACACACACACAGATACTCGCAAACACACACACAGGTACTCACACACACACACACAGGTACTCACACACACACAGGTACTCACACACACACACAGGTACTCACACACACAGGTACTCACACAGGTGTACACACGCACACACACAGGTACTCACACACACACAGGTACTCACACACACACACAGGTACTCACACACACAGGTACTCACACACACACAGATACTCACACACACACAGGTACTCACACACACAGGTACTCACACACACAGGTACTCACACACACACAGGTACTCACACACACACAGGTACTCACAAACACACACAGGTACTCACACACACAGGTACTCACACACACACACAGGTACTCAAACACACACACACACAGGTACTCACACACACAGGTACTCACACACACACACAGGTACTCACAAACACACACAGGTACTCACAAACATACACAGGTACTCACACACACACACAGGTACTCACACACACACACAGGTACTCTCTGTGGTGCCAACACCACCCCACCACCACCCCACCACCACCCCACCCCCACCACCACCCCACCACCACCCCACCACACCACCACCACACCACCACCACACCACCACCACCACCACCACCACCCCACCACCACCCCACCACACCACCACCACACCACCACCACACCACACCACCACCATGGCACTGCGTGTACCCGCAGGCGACTCTCTGTCGTACCACCACGGCCGGGCCTTCTCGACGCCGGACCGCGACCATGACGGTGCAGCGCCGCACTGCGCCGAGTCCTACCGGGGCGGCTGGTGGTACCGCAACTGCCACAAGGCCAACCTGAACGGGCGCTACGGCGACACCAGCCACAGCCGGGTTCGGCCGCACGCATCACACCGCGCGCATCACACCGCACACATCACACCGCACGCATCACACCGCGCGCATCACACCGCACGCATCACACCGCACGCATCACACCGCACACATCATACCACACACATCACACCGCACACAGCATACCACACACATCATACCGCATGCATCACACCACACGCATCACACCGCACGCATCATACCACACACATCACACCGCACACAGCATACCACACACATCATACCGCATGCATCACACCACACGCATCACACCGCGCGCATCACACCGCACGCATCACACCGCGCGGATCACACCACGCGCATCACACCGCACGCATCATACTACACATATCACACCGTACACATCATACCACACGCATCATACCACACGCATCACACCGTACACATCACACCGCACATATCACATCGCACGCATCATACCACACATATCACACCGTACACATCATACCGCCGCATCATACCACACGCATCACACCACACACATCACACCGCACACATCATACCGCATGCATCACACCGCGCACATCACACCGCACACATCATACCGCACGCATCACACCGCGCACATCATACCACACCACACACATCGCACTGCGCACACCACGCCACACGCACCGCACGGCAGGCATCACAACACACACATCACACCGCACACACCACACAGCACGCATCATACCAAACCACACACATCCATGCCACACCACGGCACTCGCACGCATCACACCACACCACGCCACACACACCACGCCACACACACCACGCCACACACACCACGCCACACACACCATGCCACACACCATGCCACACACACGCACTCACACCACACACACCACACACACACCACACTACACCCACCACACACCGCACACACCACACCACACACACCACATCGCATACACCACACCGCACACACCACACCACACACACCACACCACATACACCACACCGCACACACCACACACACCCCATACTACGCACGCGCGCACTCATAGCACACACACCACATCACACCACGTGGTCTGTGCTGCGTGTGAACGCTGTGTGTGTGTGAACGCTGTGTGTGTGTGAACGCTGTGTGTGTGTGTGTGTGAACGCTGTGTGTGTGTGTGTGAACGCTGTGTATGTGAACGCTGTGCGTGTGTGTGAACGCTGTGTGTGTGAACGCTGTGTGTGTGTGAACGCTGTGTATGTGAACGCTGTGTGTGTGTGAACGCTGTGCGTGTGAACGCTGTGTGTGTGTGTGAACGCTGTGTATGTGAACGCTGTGTGTGTGTGTGAACGCTGTGCGTGTGAACGCTGTGTGTGTGTGTGAACGCTGCGTGTGTGTGAACGCTGTGCGTGTGTGTGAACGCTGTGTGTGTGTGTGAACGCTGTGTGTGTGAACGCTGTGTGTGTGTGTGAACGCTGTGTGTGTGTGTGAACGCTGTGTGTGTGTGTGTGAACGCTGTGTGTGTGTGAACGCTGTGTGTGTGTGTGAACGCTGTGTGTGTGAACGCTGTGTGTGTCTGTGTGAACGCTGTGTGTGTGTGAACGCTGTGTGTGTGAATGCTGTGTGTGTGAACGCTGTGTGTGTGTGAACGCTGTGTGTGTGTGTGAACGCTGTGTGTGTGTGAACGCTGTCTGTGTGTGTGAACGCTGTGTGTGTGTGTGAACGCTGTGTGTGTGTGTGAACGCTGTGCGTGTGTGAACGCTGTGCGTGTGTGAACGCTGTGTGTGTGTGTGAACGCTGTGTGTGTGTGAATGCTGTGTGTGTGAACGCTGTGCGTGTGTGAACGCTGTGTGTGTGTGTGAACGCTGTGTGTGTGTGAACGCTGTGTGTGTGTGTGAACGCTGTGTGTGTGTGTGAACGCTGTGTGTGTGTGTGAATGCTGTGTGTGTGTGTGAACGCTGTGTGTGTGTGAACGCTGTGCGTGTGTGTGTGTGAACGCTGTGTGTGTGTGAACGCTGTGTGTGTGTGTGTGAACGCTGTGTGTGTGAACGCTGTGTGTGTGTGTGTGTGAACGCTGTGTGTGTGTGAACGCTGTGTGTGTGTGTGAACGCTGTGTGTGTGAACGCTGTGTGTGTGGGTGTGAACGCTGTGTGTGTGTGTGTGTGAACGCTGTGTGTGTGTGAACGCTGTGCGTGTGTGAACGCTGTGTGAACGCTGTGTGTGTGTGAACGCTGTGTGTGTGTGTGTGTGAACGCTGTGTGTGTGTGTGTGAACGCTGTGTGTGTGTGTGAACGCTGTGTGAACGCTGTGTGTGTGTGTGTGAACGCTGTGTGTATGTGAACGCTGTGTGTGTGTGTGAACGCTGTGTGTGTGTGAACGCTGTGTGTGTGTGTGAACGCTGTGTGTGTGTGTGAACGCTGTGTGTGTGAACGCTGTGTGTCTGTGTGTGAACGCTGTGTGTGTGTGTGAACGCTGTGTGTGAACGCTGTGTGTGTGTGTGTGAACGCTGTGTGTGTGAACGCTGTGTGTGTGTGAACTCTGTGTGTGTGTGAACGCTGTGTATGTAGGGGGTGAATTGGGTGGCCTGGCGTGGCCATGAGGGATCCCTGAGCTTCGTGGAGATGAAGCTGAGGCCGCACACCTTCCAGGACACGCTCGCCAAGCGGAGGAGACGCCACGGGGACTAACGGAGACACGGGAGACGCCACGGGGGCTAACGGAGACACGGGAGACGACGCGGGGGACTAACGGAGACACGGGAGACACCACGGGGGCTAACGGAGACACGGGAGACGACGCGGGGGACTAACGGAGACACGGGAGACACCACGGGGAGATTAACGGAGACACGGGAGACACCACGGGGGACTAACGGAGACACGGGAGACACCACGGGGGACTAACGGAGACACGGGAGACGCCACGGGGACTAATAGAGACACGGGAGACGACGCGGGGGACTAACGGAGACACGGGAGACACCACGGGGAGATTAACGGAGACACGGGAGACACCACGGGGGACTAACGGAGACACGGGAGACGCCACGGGGAGACTAACGGAGACACGGGAGACGACGCGGGGGACTAACGGAGACACGGGAGACACCACGGGGGACTAACGGAGACACGGGAGACACCACGGGGTCTAACGGAGACACGGGAGACACCACGGGGGACTAACGGAGACACGGGAGACCCCACGGGGGGGCTAACGGAGACACGGGAGACACCACAGGGACTAACGGAGACACGGGAGACACCACGGGGACTAACGGAGACACGGGAGACACCACGGGGACTAACGGAGACACGGGAGACACCACGGGGACTAACGGAGACACGGGAGACGCCACGGGGGACTAACGGAGACACGGGAGACACCACGGGGAGACTAACGGAGACACGGGAGACGCCACGGGGGACTAACGGAGACACGGGAGACGCCACGGGGAGACTAACGGAGACACGGGAGACACCACGGGGACTAACGGAGACACGGGAGACCCCACGGGGGGGCTAACGGAGACACGGGAGACACCACAGGGACTAACGGAGACACGGGAGACACCACGGGGACTAACGGAGACACGGGAGACGACGCGGGGGACTAACGGAGACACGGGAGACACGGGAGACACCACGGGGGACTAACGGAGACACGGGAGACACGGGAGACACCACGGGGTCTAACGGAGACACGGGAGACACCACGGGGGACTAAGGGAGACACGGGAGATGACGCGGGGGACTAACGGAGACACGGGAGACGCCACGGGGGACTAACGGAGACACGGGAGACACCACGGGGTCTAACGGAGACACGGGAGACACCACGGGGGACTAACGGAGACACGGGAGACACCACGGGGGACTAACGGAGACACGGGAGACGCCACGGGGGACTAACGGAGACACGGGAGACACCACGGGGACTAACAGAGACACGGGAGACGACGCGGGGGGACTAACGGAGACACGAGAGACACCACGGGGGGACTAACGGAGACACGGGAGACACCACAGGGGACTAACGGAGACACGGGAGACGCCACGGGGACTAACGGAGACACGGGAGACACCGCGGGGGGGCTAACGGAGACACGGGAGACACCACGGGGGACTAACGGAGACACGGGAGACACCACGGGGGACTAACGGAGACACGGGAGACACCACGGGGGACTAACGGAGACACGGGAGACACCACGGGGGACTAACGGAGACACGGGAGACACCACGGGGGGACTAACGGAGACACGGGAGACACCGCGGGGAGACTAACGGAGACACGGGAGACGCCACGGGGGACTAACGGAGACACGGGAGACACCACGGGGGGACTAACAGAGACACGGGAGACGCCACGGGGACTAACGGAGACACGGGAGACGCCACGGGGACTAACGGAGACACGGGAGACGCCACGGGGACTAACGGAGACACGGGAGACACCACGGGGAGACTAACGGAGACACGGGAGACGACGCGGGGGGACTAACGGAGACACGGGAGACACCACGGGGGACTAACGGAGACACGGGAGACGCCACGGGGACTAACGGAGACACGGGAGACACCGCGGGGACTAACGGAGACACGGGAGACACCACGGGGAGACTAACGGAGACACGGGAGACGACGCGGGGGGACTAACGGAGACACGGGAGACGCCACGGGGACTAACGGAGACACGGGAGACGCCACGGGGGACTAACGGAGACACGGGAGACGCCACGGGGACTAACGGAGACACGGGAGACACCACGGGGACTAACGGAGACACGGGAGATGACACGGGGGGGGCTAACGGAGACACGGGAGACACCATGGGGGCTAACGGAGACACGGGAGACGCCACGGGGGGCTAACGGAGACCGGCGTTTGAACGACACACACACACACAGAGTTTGCGGGCGGTGATTGGCCGGGATTTGAATGTAATTGTCATTGGGTATCGATGTGAAGGGGTGTGGGGGGGGGCGCGTGGCAGGGACGGCGCCAAGTTTTGCCCCGCGGCAGTTTGGTCCGTGCGGCGGTGGCGGCGGTGGTGGTCGTGGTGGTTGTGGTGGTGGTGGTCGTGGCGGTGGTGGTGGTGGTTGTGGTGGCGTTGGTGGTGGCGGGGGTGAGTCCTTGGGCCTCCATGCCAGTCGATGTGTCTCCGCAAATCCGTAGTTCTCTGAACCTGCGGACTTCTGTGTGAGTCTATGCGAGTGGGTGGGTGGGTGAGTGGGTGAGCGGGTGGGTGAGCGTGCGGGTTGGTGGGTGGGTGAGCAGGTGGGTGAGCGATTGAGCGAGCGGTTGGGTAAGCGAGCGAGCGGGTGGGCGAGCGAGCGGGTGGGCGAGCGAGCGGGCGGGCGAGCGAGCGGGCGGGCGGGCGGGCGTTGTGTGGACCTGCAGCGCCATAACCGCACAGACGGGTTCGTGATCCCGCTTCCACCTCCGTCACGGTGGCCACCCGGCAGCCCGGCGAGTTTGATAAGCGCGACGTGAATCTGCTCGTGATCCACCAACCCCTTACCACCACCACCGCATTTCAAATGGCAGATGTGTCTGCGTATAGGACTGCAAGGGTTGCATTGAATGTATCTCGTATGTAGTAGTAGTGTGTGTGTGTACATTCTAAACTAATTCTATTTTTTTATTTGTACCAGTGAAGGTCCCACTGAGCTCCGTCGCTGTTTTTCAGAAGCGATGATGATGATGAGAGACACGCAGACTCCAAATATACAGCAGCAGCAGGCGTCGTCAGGGTCGGGATCGAACCCACGAGCTCCTGCAGACCAGGCGAGGTCGTTAACATCTCATAGCCACCGTGATGATGATGATAATGAGAGAGACACACAAACTCCAAATATACAGCAGCAGGCATCAGGGTTGGGATCGAACCCACGACCTCCTGTAGACCAGGCGAGGTAGTTAACATCTCCTAGCCACTGTGATGATGATAAGAGAGAGACACAAACTCCAAATATACAGCAGCAGCAGGCATCGTCAGGGTTGGGATCGAACCCACGAGCTCCTGCAGATCAGGCGAGGTAGTAAACATCTCATAGCCACCGTGGCGCCTATGAGCCGGTTGCTTGCCTGTCATTGTCAATTTAACACGTGGTGGTGGTGGTGGTGGTAGGAGGAGGATGAGGCTTTAGCGACCAAATATTATCCATAATAGAGGTTTTGTTTATTGGGCGAAGTCGCGTAAATATTTACCACCAAATATGGAGGCGAACAAACCTACAGAGAGAGAGAGAGATAAATATATCAACCCTCTGTTAAGCTATGAATGTGTTCTTTTTCGTTATTAAATTGCAGAACGTTACGATGTTTTCGCGTGGTTTATTGTACGCGAAACGACGCGTGTGTTTGTATATTTAAAAACTGTGTATAGACAAACAAGCACACGTACAACAAAGCCAAAGATCCCCCGTGTAGCCTGTAACAGACTGTTGGGGCAAGTGCTGTTAGCGAGTAGCAGCACCTACGAAGGCTACCGGCACTGTGGCACACGAGGGGGTGGGTGGCCAGCACCACACCCGGCCGCCTTTGTCTCCCCCAGTGGCGATGTTTACTACACACCGCACGGGAGCAGGTTACTCGTTTGAGGCTGAGTAGACCTAGGGGAGGCACCAGGAGCCGATCACTGGCGTGTAAGGCCTCACTGTGTAACTCATGTTCAGAGGCGACCGAGCTTCCACAAATGATAGCTCAACGAAGTGGCTTATCAACATGATGATCATCATAATCGCGTGGGCATTTATAGTAGGCCAAATATCTCTGAACGCATAGAGACCCACAGAGACCCACAGAGATACACAGAGATACACAGGGACTCATAGAGACCCACAGAGATACACAGAGACTCAGAGACCCACAGAGACTCATAGAGACCCATAGAGACCCACAGAGACCCACAGAGATACACAGAGACTCACAGAGACCCACAGAGACCCACAGACACCCACAGAGACCCACAGAGATACACAGAGACTCAGCGACCCACAGAGACTCATAGAGACCCATAGAGACCCATAGAGACCCACAGAGACCCATAGACACCCACAGAGACCCACAGAGATACACAGACCCACAGAGATACACAGAGACCCACAGAGACTCATAGAGACCCACAGAGACTCAGAGATACACAGAGACCCATAGAGACCCACAGATCCAGGGACTCATAGAACCATAGAGACCCACACAGACCCATAGAGACCCACAGAGACCCATAGAGACCCATAGAGACCCACAGAGACCCACAGAGATACACAGAGACTCATATAGACCCATAGAGACCCACAGAGACCCACAGAGATACACAGAGATTCATAAGAGATCCACAGAGATACACAGAGACTCATAGAGACCCACAGAGACCCATAGAGACCCACAGAGACCCATAGAGACCCACAGAGACCCACAGAGACACACAGAGACCCACAGAGACCCACAGAGACCCACAGAGACCCACAGAGACCCACAGAGACCTACAGAGATACACAGAGACTCATAGAGACCCACAGAGACTCATAGAGACCCACAGAGACTCATAGAGACCCACAGAGACCTACAGAGACCCACAGAGACCCACAGAGATACATAGAGACCCACAGAGACTCATACACCAAACTAAAATTAAACTATTTTAGTTACCAGGCACAAGGCTCCATTGAACTGTGTAACTCAAGTTCAGAGGCGACCCGGCTTACACAAATGTCAGCAGATCAACGAAGCGGCTTATCAACATGATGACGATCATCATCATCATAATCGCGTGGGCATTTATAGTAGGCCAAATATCTCTGAACGCATAGAGACCCACAGAAACTCATAGAGATACACAGAGACCCATAGAGACCCACAGAGACCCACAAAGACCCACAGAGACTCATAGAGATACACAGAGACTCATAGAGACCCACAGACACTCATAGAGATACACAGAGACCCACAGAGACTCAAAGAGATACACAGAGACTCATAGAGTCCCACAGAGACTCATAGAGATACACAGAGACCCACAGAGACCCACAGAGACCCACAGAGACTCACAGAGACCCACAGAGACCCACAGAGACCCATGGAGACCCACAGAGACCTACAGAGATACACAGATACTTATAGAAACCCACAGAGACCCACAGAGATACACAGAGACTCATAGAGACCCACAGAGACCCATAGAGACCCACAGAGACCCACAGAGATACACAGAGACCCACAGAAACCCATAGACACCCACAGAGACCCACAGGGACCCACAGAGATACACAGAGACTCATAGAGACCCACAGAGACCCATAGAGACCCACAGAGACTAATAGAGATACACAGAGACTCATAGAGTCCCACAGAGACTCATAGAGATACACAGAGACCCACAGAGACCCACAGAGACTCATAGAGACCCACAGAGACCTACAGAGATACACAGAGACTTATAGAAACCCACAGAGACCCACAGAGATACACAGAGACTCATAGAGACCCACAGAGACCCATAGAGACCCACAGAGACCCACAGAGATACACAGAGACCCACAGAGACCCATAGACACCCACAGAGATTCACAGAGACTCATAGAGACCCACAGAGACCCATTGACACCCACAGAGACCCACAGAGACCCACAGAGATACACAGAGATTCATAGAGACCCACAGAGACCCACAGAGATACACAGAGACTCATACACCAAACTAAAATTAAACTATTTTATTTACCAGGCACAAGGCTCCATTGAACTGTGTAACTCATGTTCAAAGGCGACCCGGCTTACACAAATGTCAGCAGATCAACGAAGCGGCTTATCAACATGATGATCATCATCATAATCGCGTGGGCATTTATAGTAGGCCAAATATCTCTGAACGCATAGAGACCCACAGAGACTCATAGAGATACACAGAGACCCATAGAGACCCACGGAGACCCACAGATATACACAGAGACTCAGAGACCCACAGAGACTCATAGAGACCCATAGAGACCCATAGAGACCCACAGAGACCCATAGACACCCACAGAGACCCACAGAGACCCACAGAGATACACAGAGACCCATAGAGACTCACAGAGACCCATAGAGACCCACAGAGACTAATAGAGATACACAGAGACTCATAGAGTCCCACAGAGACTCATAGAGATACACAGAGACCCACAGAGACCCACAGAGACCCATAGAGACCCACAGAGACCTACAGAGATACACAGAGACTTATAGAAACCCACAGAGACCCACAGAGATACACAGAGACTCATAGAGACCCACAGAGACCCATAGAGACCCACAGAGACCCACAGAGATACACAGAGACCCACAGAGACCCATAGACACCCACAGAGATTCACAGAGACTCATAGAGACCCACAGAGACTCATAGACACCCACAGAGACCCACAGAGACCCACAGAGATACACAGAGACTCATAGAGACCCACAGAGACCCACAGAGATACACAGAGACTCATACACCAAACTAAAATTAAACTATTTTAGTTACCAGGCACAAGGCTCCATTGAACTGTGTAACTCATGTTCAAAGGCGACCCGGCTTACACAAATGTCAGCAGATCAACGAAGCGGCTTATCAACATGATGATCATCATCATAATCGCGTGGGCATTTATAGTAGGCCAAATATCTCTGAACGCATAGAGACCCACAGAGACTCATAGAGATACACAGAGACCCATAGAGACCCACGGAGACCCACAGATATACACAGAGACTCAGAGACCCACAGAGACTCATAGAGACCCATAGAGACCCATAGAGACCCACAGAGACCCATAGACACCCACAGAGACCCACAGAGACCCACAGAGATACACAGAGACTCATACACCAAACTAAAATTAAACTATTTTAGTTAACAGGCACAAGGCTCCATTGAACTGTGTAGCTCAAGTTCAGAGGCGACCCGGCTTACACAAATGTCAGCAGCTCAACACAAGTTCGCTTATGAACATCATCATCCTCACGTGGACATTCATAGCAGCAGAATGCTCTAAGGGGCCGTCCATGAATGACATCACGCACCTGGGGGGGGGGGGGTCAGACATTTGTGACGATGTGGGACGAGGGGGAGGGGTGTTTGAGAAATGTGACGTCACATAAAAATGCGCAACTTTATAAATAAATACAGACAACACGTTCTACTTAATTAAATAGACTTTTTATATAAATGTTTTCTCCTACAACATCAGAGTGCAGCGCCACATTAAATACGCACTACAATGACAATAGTTTAAAGCGATTTGAAGCATGTTTTATATATTTTTTTGGGGGGGGGGGGCAGAGTTTTGTGTGACGTCATATTTGAGGGGGGTCTGATTTTTTTGTGACGTCGTGTGACGAGGGGGGGGGGGTCAAAAATCGTCCAAAATCGCGTGACGTCATTTATGGGCGGCCCCTTATCACGTGGACATTTACAGCAGGCAAATACTCCAAATACTCTTAAACGCGTGGTGATGTTGATTCTAAATGTGGAGGGGGAAAACCGAAGGACTCGGAGTTAAATCACCGTGATGATGGTGAGACACACACAAACTCCAAATATACAGCAGCAGCAGCAGGCGTTAGGGTCGGGATCGAACCCACGACCTCCTGTATACCAGGCGAGGTAGTCAACATCTCATAGCCACCGTGATGATGATGAAAGAGAGACACACAAACTCCAAATACAGCAGCAGGCATCGTCAGGGTCGGGATCGAACCCACAACCTCCTGCACACCAGGCAAGGTAGTTAACATCTCATAGCCACCGTAATGATGATGAAAGAGAGACACACAAACTCCAAATACAGCAGCAGGCATCGTCAGGGTCGGGATCGAACCCACAACCTCCTGCACACCAGGCGAGGTAGTTAACATCTCCCAGCCACCGTGATGATGATGAGAGAGAGACGCAAACTCCAAATACAGCAACAGCCATCGTCAGGGTTGGGATCGAACCCACGACCTCCTGTAGACCATGCGAGGTAGTTAACATCTCCTAGCCACCGTGATGATGAGAGAGAGAGAGAGACACAGACCTCCTGTGAACCAGGCGAGGTAGTTAACATCTCAGCCACTATGGTGATGATGAGAGAGACACAGACCTCCTGTATACCAGGCGAGGTAGTTAACATCTCAGCCACTGTGATGAGAGAGAGAGACACAGACCTCCTGTGTACCAGGCGAGGTAGTCAACATCTCAGCCACTGTGATGATGATGAGAGAGACACAGACCTCCTGTGTACCAGGCGAGGTAGCTAACATCTCAGCCACTGTGATGATGAGAGAGAGAGAGACACAGACCCCCTGTGTACCAGGCGAGGTAGTCAACATCTCAGCCACTGTGATGATGAGAGAGAGAGACACAGACCTCCTGTGTACCAGGCGAGGTAGTCAACATCTCAGCCACTGTGATGATGATGAGAGAGACACAGACCTCCTGTGTTCCAGGCGAGGTAGTTAACATCTCAGCCACTGTGGTGATGAGAGAGAGAGACACAGACCTCCTGTGCACCAGGCGAGGTAGTCAACATCTCCTAGTCGCCGTATCGCCCCTTTAGAGGGCACGGGCAACAATAAACTCACACCTCAATAGCGTGCTATAAGTAAGGTACGTTGCCCGAAACGTCGCCTATTTAATACACAGCACGGTATACGTGTATAAGTTTAGTTTTTAGTAATTTAGTTATTGTCGAATGTGTTGATTCGGCCACTTGAGGGCAGTGTTGATCCAAGCTTGCGACCTGCAAAAGTGGTGAGGATCTGGGCTGCCATCGTTAAAGGGCCGTCCATAAATGACGTCACGCACCTGGGGGGGGGGGGGGTGAGAAATGTGACGTCACGTCAAAATACGCAACTTTATAAATAAATACAGGCAACACGTTCTACTTTTTAATAAATGTTTTTCCTATAACATCAGAGTGCAGCGCCGCATTAAATACAGCACTACAATGGCAATAGTTTAAAGCGATTTGAAGCATATATTTTTTTGGGGGGGGGTGGGTGGCAGAGCTTTGTGACGTCATATTTGATGGGGGGGGGTCTGACTTTTTGTGACGTCGTGCGACGAAGGGGGGGGGGGCAAAAATCGTCCAAAATCGCGTGACGTCATTTTTGGACGACCCCTAAGGCGTCGCTGGAATCGCCAAGAGATCGTTGGGGAGGGGTGCCATCATCCAGCAGTGGATAGACAGCGGACGTTATGATAATGAGGCGAATTTGCATAGCAGCGTCGTGACGTGTCGTTGCGTCGTGACGTCACAACGAACACGCGGTTTATCGAGGGACGGGTCACGTGCCTTTCGATTTTGGACTGGACCAGGATCGCAATTACGTTAGAGGTGGGTGTAGTTCAACACATCTCGCAAATTTTGTACCGATTGTTCGATAGATAGGGACGTATTAAGCAATCGAATTAATAAATTGGAGAGACCATCAATTAATTCCGCATGTGATGATTCGGCGTTTCATCTCTTATTGATTGATCTTTAAAAAAATAATAGTTTCCAATACCCCCCCCCTCCTAAAGAGCGATTGGACTCTCCCAGAGGAGATCCAAGATTCAACAATTTCCTCATCCGAGCGTCGGGATTGGCTGTTGATGAGCACGTGACCAGCTCTCGTTGAATCGGATATGACGCGCTGACGTCATAGGGTCATGTTGGGGGGGGGGTATCTGTTACGAATTTCAAATAGCTTTTCGTAATGTTATTTTTAAAACGTAGTGCAGTTAGGCTATGAGGATTTTGGAGACTGAGAGGCGGGGCTGAAGGGGATGAATGGGGTGGGGGCCGCAGTTCACTTTTATGTAAATTAGCATTGATCATAATCGAGGTAAAATGAGAAATGCAAACTGTAATTTATTTGTGATTTTTGGCAAAAGTAACAAAATGTTCTTATGGGGGAAGTAAAATTCGACCGGATAATTAAAATAACCGGCGAAAATTTGTGAAATTCATAGAATAAAAAAAATAAATTTCAATCAATTTAATACAGTACTGTATAACATTAAAGTAGATGTTGTAAAATAAAAACACTATTTTTTTGCGGGTAGGGGAAATCATAAGGCACCAGATAAAAAAATCCAAGCCTAAAAAAAACGTCAAATTAAGTTTTTTATATTTGTATAGTTTCAACAAAATGAATGGCCGATCATTGCTTGTGATGATATCTTAACACAAAAACGAGGAACTGTATAAAATAAATGTTTTACTTAAGCTTTGACCAACCCGATAAAAATTACGCCATTGGAGAAGTAATAAGCTATCGGATAATAAACAATAACTTTGTGAAACATTGAATAACAGATTATAAAATATATATTCTGCACATTGAATAAGTAAATGGGCGAATCAAGTGTGAATGCGACGTAAAACATGTACTATAATGGTATTTGCATAGAGATATAAAAATAAGTTTTTATCAATTAAACAAATAATATTTCCGATGGGAAGTTGATTTGTATCTGATCAAAACAAATATCTAGAAAGTGAGTCAAACTTTAATATATACTTAATGTTGTATACTTTAAACAGATAACACGAGAAAAGTATTACATAATGTAACATGCAATTCTTACTCCGAAATAATCGGTTCAAATACCAATAAGTAGGGGAAGTAAATATCTACAAGGTAATGAAAAATAACACTTACAATAATGTTACATCTAAATATTAAAAAAAAAATTTAAACGCGTGAAATAAATAAATGAACCGCCACGCCAAAAGTTGGACATTTTTGTTTATTTTAGAAAACACATTTCACGTACATATACCTCGACAGAACAAAGTGCCCCGTTTAGAGGAAGTGAAAATCAAGGGGGATGAATGAAAAAAAAGTTGATAAACATTTAAATAAAACGACGAATAAACACAATTATCGCGCGTGTTAAAACGCGTTGAAATAAATAATAAACTCGCCCGGCCACACAGAGAGAGAGAGAGAACCCGCGGCGAAGATGGCGGCCGAGTCGGTTCAGGTGAGGAACCTTCGAAGCAGCGATGAGCCATCGCCTAACAGCTTTATAAAAAAACTAAACTAAACCCCCCGCCCCCGCCACTCGGAGTTAACAACATGTGGAAGAAGCGGTACTAATTTGAACGATTTAAAAAAAAAATGTTTTACCTCACGCAACTTCGGGTGTGTGTGTGTGTAACCCGCCCCCCGTTGCCCACACATTTTGAGTTTATTTAACAACGATAACTCGCGCGAAAGAAAGTTTAAATCGGTGTCTTTCGCCTCGTTCGTCGAACGCCGTCGATTGTTGTTGTCGGAGGGCGACGTGGTCGCGTATTTGTTTTTTTTTGTTCGGCTTATTTTGTTGCTTGCGGGGTTGAAATCGATCATCTTTGCCGAGCGAACGCGGAGGGATTTTACGGTCTCGCCTAGTCGCCTCTACCGGGTGAGGTGCGTCGCGGTGGGTAGGGACCTGTAGGCCGCAACACCCCCACCACCACCACCCCACCTCGTTCAACTCTTCCTCCTCCGTTCTCCCGCGGGATGCGTACTTTGCGAGAAACATTCGAAAGTAATTATCATTGATAAGTAGTTGTGTTATTTGACGCTTTGTTTAGTCATTGCCGATGTCGCCGCTCGTCGTTTCAACCGCCCAAGTTGAGTCGGGTGGCCCGGTCGCCCACTCCGACCAAAAACGGTGAAGTATGGCCAATTCGCCGCGGCTACTGCGGGACAGCACACGGAAGGCAGCGAAGCGCAAATCAATTGTTGTGCTGTACTTCCTATGCTTCCCGCCCTTCATCACCAGCGTGGTGAAGTATGGTTAAATAGCCCCCCCCGCCAGACAAACCCGCAAAGCGTGCTGTGGTGAGGCCCTCATCCAGCGGTGGATTGACAGGCGCATGATTATTATTATTGTTTATCATCACTGCCATTAAGTAAATAGCGTTCGTGATAGGATTCCACTTCATGTGCGTACTGTGTAGACGCGTAAAGTTTTTTTTTTAAGTTTGATGGAGTTATCCTGCACCCTCACAATCTTCTAATTCTTTGATGAGTAAAGTCATCGGAATTAATGTTAAACCGGGAGAAGGGGGGGTTAAGACCCCTCACCTTGAAGTAAACAAACTCGCATTTGAAGTCAAATCAATACAACTTTATTTCTATAGCGCTATTTCGTGCAAAAAAAGAATGCAATACAATAGTGTCGTGTTTTATCATGCCCTGCGTTAAATCGTGTTTGTTAGCAGTCTCTTCAAGGTACGCATTGTTGCTGTTGAAATCCCCTTCGTTTCAGTGGTGGAGTGGGGGTAACAACAACAACGCTCTTTCGAAACGCATCAACGATAATAGCTATAGAATTATCCAAACGAGATGCATATTTCGTCAAATCCAGTGCAGAATGATCAAAAAAAGGCGAGGTGGGGAGGAAGCGTATGTATGCACAAGTCCAATACAACAATGTTACGTTTAGAATTCGTTTGTCACGTAAAAAGAACGTGGCCAATTCGTTACAAGTACAGCACTAGTGTGTAGTGTGTATAGTAGTGTAGTATACTAGTACAGCACACCGGGTGTGTTGGAGAGCCACAGATCTGGCTGTCGCCTGATGAAGCCGGTTGTAATTACTGGCGAAACGTCGTACTCAGATTGTAAATGTTGTGGCTCTTGGTTCCAACACACCGGTGTGCTGTATTAGGATACTACACGATACACTACACTTTACACTACGCTATACACTATACATTACTGTACACAATACACTACACACTAGTGCTGTACTGGTAACGAATTGTCCACGTTCTGTTGACGTGACACTAAACCCGACTAATTGGCTTTGTCGTGTGGTGGCGGGTTTAACGACACAAAACCTGTATCGTGGAAGTCTTGTCTTCCACCAACAGCGTAGCGCCCCACAGCAGCCTCAAGCGCTACCCGTTGTGCTTGATGGGACACCCATCCCATGCGCAGTCCAGGCTCCCAAAAAAAAATGACCCTCTTATATTTTTTTTTCCTCCCCGAGATGTGATGATAATCATGCGCATTCGGAGTGATTTGGCCATAGGCTCTTGTCTAATGATGCAGCTATGAACGAACATCAGCGTAATCTAAATGGGACCTTTTTGTCAGTATTCAAAGTTATGAAAAAAAAATTGTATTCCTTCAAAAGGTTTCCTATTTGGTGTTTGAACGTCTTATAACACCTCCATTATATTTAGGTTAAATGTGTAACGACACGTTTATATTTATGCAATCTAACCCAGAAAAAACTATATTATGGATGATATTGGTCGCGTGTTAATCTTAACACCTCTGCTATTGGCGGAAAGGGTAAAACCTATTATTTTTACATTCAATGTAATCTATTTGTAGGGGTGCTGCTACTACCTACATTTGTAGGCTTCGTTGTGAATTCCGAAAATTCGAGTTTGGCTTAGTGTGAAAGGAGGAGGAAGTGGAGTTGGGGGTGAGGTTTGACGACACTCAAAAGTTGCCACACAGATGGATTCTAGAGTTCACGACTCCACTCCTATCTCCTGGCCACGTTAGGAGGCCGAGCCCACGACACCAGCCAGTCTGCCGTCCACAAAGCTAACCAGGCACCAGCCAGCTACAGTGCTGCTCAATATGAGTACGAGATAATTCAGAGTCAAAATCTTTATTGTCGATGGGAAGAATCCGACGATCCCACAGAGTTTCGATTTAAAGCTTTCGTGACTGTAAGGATTCATCTTCTTGGGTTCTTTCGGTAAAGTCACCACGTAGAATGAGAATAAAATAATAAAAGAACACAATAAAATTCTCACGACGTTTCGGCCGCTTGCGTTGTGGCCGAAACGTCGTGAGAATTTTATTGTGTTATTTTATTATTTTATTCTCATTCTACGTGACTTTACCGAAAGAACCCAAGAAGATGATCCCACAAAGCTCTCTTTTTTTTGTCTCTCCCACAGATGTTCATTACAATTTGATCGCCGGCCACTTTGTTGAAGTGCACAATACAGTACTGTTTTTGCTTTATCTCTTTACCGTTAACTTTGACCATGCACTTTTCACGTGACCTTTGATACGATTTGCAGGGCTTTTTAACCTCCGGGTTATTGTACGGCTCTCTTTGGCTCGTCTGCCGGTTGCGTCCCGCGTGTCGTTCGGCGCCGTGTCCGACGTTTTCGCCCCACGTGCCGGGAGCTTCTTCAGGAACCGATTTTGGTCATCTTCAGGATGTGTAAATGTCGCGTTGTTTTTTTTTTAAACGAATTTTTGTTTTACCCGTCTCGGTTCAATTCCCAACCAATGCTAACCATCAGTGGCATCGTGCGTTTTATCAGATGCGCTCCTGCATCCGTCTGGAACCCTCTTCCTTCCGATATTAGGAAGACACCGGAGCTATGTACTTTGACATCATCTAGATTGACAAACTCATTGTTTTAGAACTGCTTGTTGTTGTGTTTAGTTTGTTGTCCTTCCCCCTCACCTTCCGATTAGCACGGTTGGATACGTATGGTGCGAAATAAGTTCTGCATAATGCGTGCATACATAAGAGTATGGGCTTCTTTGGCTTCTCTGAGTCTCTGGATCTTTTTGGACTTCATGGGTCTCTTCCGATGTTAGGAAGCTACTGGAGCTATGCGCTTTTAAATCAAGGTGTAAACGAATTTCTTTCGAACAGCTTTTAGTGTTTATTTTATGCTTCCTCCCTGCCGCACCTCCGATTAGCACGGTTGGCGACGTATAGTGTGAAATAAGTTCTACATCCACACTTATCTTCTGGACCCTGCCGTAGGAATGTGGAATTTCTATTCCCATCAATAGATAAGAGATGTCCTGCCGAACACTTATTTCGAGTGTGGTCGAAGTGGCGGGCTGCGTTATAACTTTGAGCGACTTTTTTTTAGCAACTGCCCTGGCAAAGGGCATGGCGGTGCCTATGAGATGTTAACCACCTCGTCTTGTATACAGGAAGTTGTGGGTTCGATCTCGACCCTGACCCCTGCTGTATGTTTGGAGTTTAAATGTCCCTCTCCTCGTGGTCGCGCGAACTTTTCTCCCGATCCTCCTATTTTTCCCTCCACATTTTATAATCAACGTCACGCGTTTAAGAGTATTCGCCAGGTATAAATTCACACGTGGTGATGATGATAAGCCACTTCGTTGAGCTGTTATTTGTGATAGCCAGGTCGCTTCTGAAAAAGAGCTGTATAACAGCACAGTGGGCCTTAGCTGGTAAAGTAAAAGTTTGTAGTGTTTATAATAGTTGAGAAAATTTTACTTCATCGTGTCACCCACCTGCTATCATGCCCGCTTGGACTGTGAGAATGGTAACACCTTCAATTCTAAACCAGTGGTTTTAATTTCCGTCATCATTGTTTTTTTTTTTTAGATGCTTTTATTTAACTCGCTCTGTCTGTTGTTGTATCCTCAAATCTTGTAACTCAATTTTAACCCACTTCCCAATGTAGTATCGAATGCACACTTGGTATACTTATGTCATACTAATGACAATGCCATATTCTATCATTAAAAATAAAAAAGTATATATTTTTAAACATTCTTTTTTATATGTTATGTTTCGGCTTGCCTCTAATTGTCCACGCTCAGCTGACGTTGGCTGTAATTGCCCACCGTCCCTTATGTTGTGGCAAGCTTCGGGGCCACTTCCTGGAGTCGTGGAGTTCTGCCATTACTACGGTACATTCATCTTTACGATGTGACGATCGGTCTACTGCTGGATGGTTGCTATTAATCTCTTCGCGATGTGCTACTTCGTCGAGCTATCGTTTGTGGCCAGGTAGGCACAATTCATAAAAGCGTGTTTAAATATTTTTTATTTTAAATATATGTTATTATTATTTGCTTAAGCTGCGGCCTTTGTCTGATCGGCAAATTCCTGCGGGACCACGTTCAGGCCCTAAGTCGGTGGATCGTTCCGCCGAAGCCTCGTCGCCTAAAGCTGTCAAACATTTCTCCAAAGCACTCCTTGGTTTGAATGTTCGTGTGCATGTTGAACTTCTTTCACGCCGTACGAAGCCCACCGTTGCCAATCGGAGATGTGGGGGGTGGGGGGGGAAGGACAACAAACTTAACACCAACAAGCAGTTCTAAAGAAATGAGTTTGTCAATCTAGATGATTTGGAAGTGGGATAGCTACCAGTGGTTTCCTAATATTGGAAGGAAGAGCGTTCCAGACAGCCGCAGAAGCGCCAATGTGAAAGCGCCTCGCGATGCCGGCGAACGCCTTTGTTCGGTTTCCTCTCCCCAACAATTTTATCAGGTCAGCCATTCGTGTGTACATTCATACCCACCAACTATTTTTGATCTTCCTATTTACACCGCAATCTGCAATAAGGTTACTAAATTACCTTGGTCTGCGGCTTCATTTGGTCTGTTTCATCTCGTCACAGTCGCTCACGTCCTGGTCCCCGGTATGCCCCTAGTCAGAATCGGAATTCTTATTTGTGCTACAGGAATCCGATGAGCTATAAAGCTCTTTTTCCACAGATGTCCAGTAGTAGTAGTAGTCATCATCGCGCCTTGATGATTTTCCGTCCGCTCGTAGCCACCGTCGACTGAAATAAAATAAACGAAATATAAAAACACTTCCTTGACGATGAATTTTTATCGCCTATGTTGTTTTTTTTTTTTAAAACGGAATACAGTAAAACCACTGGGTCCCCTCGGCCTTGTGTGCAGGTGTGGAAGTGAGTGGGGGGTGGGGGGTGGTTGTTGGTCCCTGCAGGCCTGGAGTGGCGTTCTTCCCCATTGCAGTGAGATGACGGATGAGGAGGCGGAGGAGGTGGAGGTGGTGGTGGTGGTGGCGGCTGATGCCGGCCGGGGCTTCACGCGACCTGCTTCCTGGTGGGGGTGCGGGGGGGGGGCTCGCAGTGACGCTTTCCATTAACTCACTCTGTCTGTTGTTGTTGTTGTGTCCTCAAATCTTGTAACTCAATTTGAAGCCACTTCCCAATGTGGTATCGACTGCAAACTCGGTATACTTATGTCATACTGATGACAATACTACATTCTATCATTGAAAATTGAAAAAAAAAATATTTTTTCAAACATTATTTTTTATATGTTATGTTTCGGTAAGGGGTCTAATTGTCAACGCTCAACTGACGTTGGCTGTAAATCACCACGGGCCCCCTTACGTTGTGGCCAAGCTTCGGGGCCACTTCCTGGAGGCGTGGAGTTCTGCCATTACTAGTACGGTACATTTCATTAAGGCGCGTTTTTAAAAAAAAATATTTTAAATGTTACTTGTCTTGCAGTTGCTAAGCACGGCGGGGCGGGGGGGGTGGGAGTGCGGCGACGGGGGTCTTAAGGCCAATTCATTAACCAGAGTGGGATGCCATGGACGGAGCCAGAGTGTGGGGAGATAGTGAGTAGGCATGAGGGCAATTGTCAAGTTTCAACACCTTCACTCCATTCATGCCTTCTTATCTGATACAGAGATGTGTGTGTGTGTATATATAGAGCGCCTTATTCCGGGTTGCTTCACAACAATTGTAAAGAAGAAATGTAAGTAAGATGATAAGTGGGTTGAGGTGTTATAAACGGTGGGGTTTGTTGTTATTACTAAAAGTGGTGGTGGTGTAGTAGTAGGTTAGGAGTACAGGCGGGAGAGGTTAAGGAGTGGTTGGGGTAGTGGTAGGGGTAGGGAGAGTGATAGCGGTTGGGGTACTGTTCGGAATATGGTATTAATAGGGGTAGCAATAGGGTTGGGGTAGTGATAGGGGTAGGGTTAGTGATAGGGGTAGTGATAGGGGTGGGGATAGTGATAGGAATAGGGTATTAATAGGGGTAGTGATAGGGGTAGGGCTAGTGATAGGGGTAGGGCTAGTGATAGGGGTAGTGATAGGGGTTGGGATAGTGATAGGAATAGGGTATTAATAGGGGTAGTGATAGGGTTTCGGTAGTGATAGGGGTAGTGATAGGGGTTGGGATAGTGATAGGAATAGGGTATTAATATGGGTAGAGATAGGGTTGGGGTAGTGATAGGGGTAGGGTTAGTGATAGGGGTAGTGATAGGGGTTGGGATAGTGATAAGGGTAGGGTATTAATAGGGGTAGTGATAGGGGTAGGGCTAGTGATAGGGGTAGGGCTAGTGATAGGGGTAGTGATAGGGGTTGGGATAGTGATAGGAATAGGGTATTAATAGGGGTAGTGATAGGGCTAGTGATAGGGGTAGGGCTAGTGATAGGGGTTGGGATAGTGATAGGGGTAGTGATAGGGGTTGGGATAGTGATAGGAATAGGGTATTAATATGGGTAGAGATAGGGTTGGGGTAGTGATAGGGTTAGTGATAGGGGTAGTGAAAAGGGTTGTGGTACTGATAGGAGGAATAGGGTAGAGATAGGGGTAGCGATAGGTTTGGGGTTGGCATGGTCATAGCTGGGGGGTGAGAGCAGAGTGAGTGGCATTAGCATGGTGGCCTATGGTAAAAGACATGGGGGTTGTTTGAAGGGAGTAACTGACGCAGGTTAGTGAAAATGATTGTTTTAGGGGCCATCCATAAATGATGTCACACACCTGGGGCAGGGGGGGTCAGACATTTGTGACGATGTGTGACGAGCGGGGGGGGGGGGTGTTTGAGAAATGTGACGTCACATCAAAACGCGCAACTTTATAAATAAATACAGACAACACGTTCTACTTAATTAAATAGACTTTTTAAAAAATGTTTTCTCCTACAACATCAGAGTGCAGCGCCACATTAAATACGCAACTACAATGACAATAGTCTAAAGCGATTTGAAGCATGTTTTATTTTAGGAGGGGGGGAGCGGGCAGAGCTTTGTGACGTCATATTTGAGGGGGGGGGGTCTGACTTTTTGTGACGTCGTGTGACAAAGTGGGGGGGGGGGTCAGAAATCGTCCAAAATCGCGTGACGTCATTCATGGATGGCCCCTTATGTAGTAGTCATTTTACTACTTCTCACTCTTCCATCGCTGCCACCACCACCACCACCGCCACCACAGTTACTATTCACGTGAACTTCACCCGTTGATTTCCTCTCCCCGCAGTGTTGACGTCTTGGACTAGAAGGCTGCCAGTTTCGTCTCCATCCGCACTGTTTAACCACCAGGCTTCAGTTCGCAACAGCACTCGCAAAACTCGCTCGTCAAATTAACCCTACGCCTTTCTAGATTTAAAGCTTTCGTGACTGCCAGGATCCATACTCTTTGGTTCTATTGGGTAAAGTCACGCAGGTGAAAATAAAATAACCAAAAAATCACGACGTTTCGGCCACAACACAAGCGGCCTTCATCAGGTGAAGGGACGAGACTGTCTGGAGGGACGAGACTATCAGACAGTCTCGTCCCTTCACCTGATGAAGGCCGCTTGTGTTGTGGCCGAAACGTCGTGATGTTTTGTTACCCTACGCCATTCGTTTAAGCTACTAAAACTATTTTTTATTTCACCAGGTGAGGCCCGCTGAGCTATAGATGACCTCCTTTTCAGAAGCGACCTGGCCACTGATGACAGCTGAATGAAGTGGCTTATCACGTGGAAATTCGGAGTAGCGTAAATATACAAATGTGTCGTTAAACCCGCCACCACCCGCCACAGCCAATTAGTAAGGTTTGTCACGTGAACAGAACGTGCCAATTCGTCACTAGCGCAGCACACCGGTGTGTTGATTGGCAATGTGGAGGGGGAAAACCGGAGGAGCCGGAGAAAACTCCACGCGACCTCGTGGAGAACTCGCAAAACTCGAAATATATCACAACAGGCATCACGGTCGGGATCGAACCCACGACCTCCTGCATACCAGGCGAGGTAGTTAACATCTCCTAGCCACCGTGGCGCCCTCTGCCAGGGTAAGTTGCTCAAAGAAAGCTGCTCAAAGTTACGACGCCGACGGCCGCAAGGAGCGCATCTGAAAGCGCGCGATGCCGCCGACGTGACCCTTGCTTGGGAATTGAACTCGGACATGGGTAAAAAAAATATAAAAAATATATATATATATAAAACACCGCTCACTCACGCAATCGCTAAACCGCTCAGCTCGCTCACCACACTGTAGGCCACAACTCCTCTCCGTCTGCATCTTGACGCACACTGCTCCACTTGGGAATTCCACCTCCCGTCGTCCGCCTCTTTTCCCGTGTTCCGACAACTTTGCTCAGTGTGACGGAACGTGTGAAATGGATGGCTGTTGCCGACCGCGGCGTGTTTTCGAGCCTCTGGCGGGAGATTATTTCATCGCACTTGAGCCACGAGGGTTGCCGCGGTACGGCAAACGCATCGTAACGCCTTGAGCTCCGCTGTAATGATATCGTCCGTATTTGGAAAGATCCCAGTGGCCAGTCGGCGACGCGACGACTGAACTCGTAGACGTTAACTACCTCGCCTGGTATACAGGAGGTCTGCGTCTCTCTCTCTCTCTCTCATCATCATCATCACGGTGGCTGTGAGACGTTAACTACCTCGCCTGGTATACAGGAGGTCTGCGTCTCTCCCTCTCTCATCATCATCATCACGGTGGCTGTGAGACGTGTTAACTACCTCGCCTGGTATACAGGAGGTCGTGGGTTCGATCCCGACCCTGACGTCTGCTGTATATTTGGAGTTTGCGTGTCTCTCATCATCATCACTGTGGCTATGAGATATTAACTACCTCGTCTGGTATACAGGAGGTTGTGGGTTCGATCTCGACCCTGACGGCTGCTGTATATTTGGAGTTTGCGTGTCTCTCATCATCATCATCACTGTGGCTGTGAGACGTTAACTACCTCGTCTGGTATACAGGAGGTTGTGGGTTCGATCTCGACCCTGACGGCTGCTGTATATTTGGTGTTTGCGTGTCTCTCATCATCACGGTGGCTGTGAGATATTTACTACCTCGTCTGGTATACAGGAGGTCGTGGGTTCGATCCCAACCCTAACGTCTGCTGTATATTTGGTGTGTGCGTGTCTCTCATCATCATCATCACGGTGGCTATGAGACGTTAACTACCTCGCCTGGTATACAGGAGGTTGTGGGTTCGATCTCGACCCTGACGTCTGCTGTATATTTGGTGTGTGCGTGTCTCTCTCCCCGCGTCCGCGTGGATTTTCCACCGAGCCCACCGATTTTTTTTCCCCCCCTCCACATTTAGAAACGCGCGCTACAAAGTCCCACGTGACGATAACACGCTTCGTTGGCCTATCATTCGTGGCTTCTGAAAAAGACCCACGGAGCCTTGCCTGGTAAAAAAACAAAGTGTAGCAGTCGTAGGCAGTTAAAGTCTTACCGGGGTCGTCGTCGACCAGACTGAAGGCTGCGACTAACCAACCACACGTTCGTTACCACGCTGTATCAATGGGAAGGGTTATGCGAGGTTGGGTACTTGTGGAGGTTGGGAAAGGGGGGGGGGGGTGAAATATGGTTCAGTCAGCAGTGCTGCAGCGAGCGAGCTCTCTCTCTCCCTTGTTGTGAAAGAAGCTCTGTAACTCCGCGCGCGTGTGTGTGTGTAACGGGGCCCTCCCAACTGGTTGGGCTAATGCACAAAGGCACCGATTGATTGTCTGGGCTTGGCCCTCCACCCAGACTTCGGCCCCAGTTCAGCAGATTTTTTTGTTGTTGTTGCTTAATGAATGGTCAAGGCTCCGGCAGCTTGGATCGAGTCCACGTTGAGGGAGACGGTGTCGTCCCGTCCGCCCTTTTTAGTGTCCCGCTGTCGTGTCCGGGTTATCGGGAGGAGCGGTGTGGCGGGATTGTGGCGGTGCCTCCTCCCCAACCCACCAGTCCTCGTGTTCCACTAAATAATCTTATTTCTTTTTTGGACTCACGATTAGTTTTGCGGGTGGTTTTTTTTAAGGCGATGATGGCCGGTTGATTGATAACTTAATTTCTTTAGGACTGCTTTCTGCTGTGTTTAGTTTGTTGCACTTCCTCCACCCCCCTGCCCACCGCCGCACCTCCGATCAGCACGGTTGGCTCTGTAAGGTGCGGATGAAGGTCAACATACATGAGTGTGGGTCTCTGTTGGTTCCTTGATGGGTCTCTATTGTTCTCAGAGTCTCTGTGGATCTCTGTGGATCTCTGTGGGTCTCTCCCATCCAATATTCGGAAGCCACTGGAGCTATGCACTTGTAAATCATCGTCTAGTGGACAAGCTAATTTCTGATTTAAAGCTTTCGTGACTGCAGTAATTCATATTCTTAGTTTTTTCGGTAAAGTCACGTTGAAGAGAAACAACAAAATAATAAAATGTATATTTTATTATATATTTTAATATATATTTTATTATTAAAATATATATTTTATTATTTTGTTGTTTTATTATATTTTATTAAAATATATATTTTATTATTTTGTTGTTTCTCTTCAACGTGACTTTACCGAAAAAACTATGAATAAGCTAATTTCTTTCGAACTGCCTCGTTGTTGTGTTCAGAGTATTTCCACATGACGAGCCACTCTGTTGAGCTATCATCTGTGGCCAGTTTTGCTTCCGAAAAAGAGCCGCTATAGAGCTCGGTGCGCCTCACCCGGCAACATTTCAAATAGTTTGGTTTTAGTTTGCGCTTAGTGTGTTGTTCTCTCCCCGCCCCTGCACCTCCGATAAGCACGGTTGGCGATGTACGGTATGGTGCGAAAGAAGTTGTACACACACACACATACGAGTGTGGGTCTTTATGGGTCTCTTCCGATATATATTCGGAAGCCAATGGAGCTATGGCACTTTGAAATGATCATCTAGATTGACAAAACACATTTCTGTAGAATTTCAGTTTTTTTTTTCAGTGTGTTGTCCTTCCCCCCTCGCCCGCACCTCCGATCAGCACGGTTGGCTACGTGCGTTGCGAAAGGAGTTCAACATACACACAGAGCGTACATGATACGTCCCTGCAACACAATCATTTGCGTCGTTGTGCACGTTTTAGCCGTCGGGATCTCCTGCAGACTATGTCCGTGAAGCAAAGTGCGATAAGAATTGCACGAATAACCCATTGTAAAGAAACCCTTTAATTGTTATAACGATCGTGACGTGAGGTTTTGCGGTTTTGCCGTTTGATATGCCGAGCAAGGGGTGTGAAGGGTGACGGCTTTAGTTCACCGGGGCGGTGTTCCTGACGTATCGTTACGGAATAGACTTCACGCCGGGGTCAGCACTGTGACTTCTGTGTGTGATGTCGCAATGTCTCTTGTCACAGACTAAGCTATACGTCACACGCACGCGCGTGATGCATTTGCAGTGGCGCGGTGATCGGCGCGCTTTGCTACGAACCCGGCGGTCCGGGTTCGATTCCCACTCGCGGCCAACACCGGTCATTCACCATGATCTGAACCTTTGACCCTGGGCCTACCCCCTAGGATGACTCGGCCGCCAATGAGTACCTCGTAAGCGGTGTGTAAACATCGCCACTAGGGAGACGAAGGCGGTCGGGCGTGTTGCTGGCCACCCTCTGTACAGCCTTAACAGACTGTTGGGGCAAGTGCTGTGCAAGCCGGCACGGTACACGAGGTGGTGGGTGGCCAGCAACCACGTGCGACCGCCTTTGTCTCCCAAGTGGCGATGTTCACACACCGTGCCAGGTACTCGTTTTGAGGCCTTGTGGACCTTGGGGAGGAGACCCAGGGCCGGTTCGGATAATCGCCACGAGTGTTGGTGGCAGTGAGCGGGAATTAAACTCCGGTTCATGGTCGGTTTTCATAGCGCAGGGTGCTAGCCGCTAGGTACAGAAGGTCACGGGACAGACCCAGCAGGTGCCATGAGTTAACTGCCGTGCCAGGCTAGGTGCAGGAGGAGGTCACGGAACAGACCCTGCAGGCGCCGTGGGTTGACTGCCGTGCCAGGCTAGGTGCAGGAGGAGGAGGTCACGGGGCAGACCCTGCAGGTGCCGTGAGTTGACTGCCGTGCCAGGCTAGGTGCAGGAGGAGGAGGTCACGGGGCAGACCCTGCAGGTGCCGTGAGTTGACTGCCGTGCCAGGCTAGGTGCAGGAGGAGGTCACGGGACAGACCCAGCAGGTGACGTGGGTTGACTGCTGTGCCAGGCTAGGTGCAGGAGGATGTCACGGGACAGACCCAGCAGGTGCCATGAGTTAACTGCCGTGCCAGGCTAGGTGCAGGAGGAGGAGGTCACGGGGCAGACCCTGCAGGCGCCGTGGGTTGACTGCCGTGCCAGGCTAGATGCAGGAGGAGGAGGTCACGGGACAGACCCAGCAGGTGCCGTGGGTTGACTGCCGTGCCAGGCTAGATGCAGGAGGAGGAGGTCACGGGACAGACCCAGCAGGTGCCGTGGGTTGACTGCCGTGCCAGGCTAGGTGCAGGAGGAGGTCACGGGACAGACCCTGCAGGTGCCGTGGGTTGACTGCCGTGCCAGGCTAGGTGCACAAGGAGGAGGTCACGGGACAGACCCAGCAGGTGCCATGAGTTGACTGCCGTGCCAGGCTAGGTGCAGGAGGAGGAGGTCACGGGGCAGACCCTGCAGGTGCCGTGGGTTGACTGCCGTGCCAGGCTAGGTGCAGGAGGAGGAGGAGGAGGTGACGGGACAGACTCAGCAGGTGCCATGGGTTGACCCGACTGAGACGACTGGCCGTTGCACCAGCTGTAACCCCTCCCTCCTACTGT
Source organism: Petromyzon marinus (assembly GCF_048934315.1). Classification (NCBI taxonomy): domain Eukaryota; kingdom Metazoa; phylum Chordata; class Hyperoartia; order Petromyzontiformes; family Petromyzontidae; genus Petromyzon; species Petromyzon marinus. Next base: position 10,486,751 of record NC_133740.1, on the reverse strand, counting down.
GCCAGTAGGGGAGATGAATACAGTAGGGGACACTTCGTCACACATTTTCCGTCGTGACGCGTGGGTCTCCCGACGACACTCTCGTTAAATTTAGGCTTCGACTCCTACATCACGGTACGAGGTGCGCGTGTGATCCCGTCGTCGTGGCTTTTTCTCGCCGGTCCCGTAATTTTGTTCTCAAATACACTTTCGCTGACTGTAAATGATTTGTGGTACGGCAAACGCGTTAATTATCGTTCTAAGTTGGGAAACCGATTGGCCATTACACGCGCCAGATTCCTCCATCGCAAGTTAAAGCCCCGAGGGTGTGTCGTGATGTTGCCGAGCCCATCTACTTTTCCACTTTTACGATGTCTCTAACGTGCGTATGATCTCTGCATTTTAATTATTGATGGTATACACGCTAACGCGGGTGACTTCTTGGCAGTGGTGAGACTTGGCACGGCCTACGGTGGGGTAAATAGAAGAGAAAAGATCCCCCGTGTAGCCTCTAACAGGATGTCAGGGGCAAGTTCTGTTATTGTTAATGTTAGCATTGTACACTCAGAGGTGGTGTGATCAGCGCCAGACTTGATCCGCTTTGTTTCCCCTGTGCTGATGCTTACACACTGCACCGGGTATTAATTCTAAGTCCACTTAGGGAAGTGCCATTACCGGTTCATATTTGTCACCAATCTTGGCCGTGAGTGGGACTCGAACCTGGCCTGCCGCTGTCCACGCAGACACTGTCACGTAAACACACACCCACTCACTGTCTCACACCCTCTCACCTTTCCACACCCTCTCACACGCACGCTCACCCTCTCACACGCACGCTCACCCTCTCACACGCACACTCACCCTCACACACGCACACTCACTCACCCTCTCACACGCACACTCACCCTCTCAAACTCACCCTCTCACACGCACACTCACCCTCTCACACGCACACTCACCCTCTCACACGCACACTCACCCTCTCACACGCACGCTCACCCTCTCACGCGCACACTCGCCCTCTCACGCGCACACTCTCACACGCACGCTCACCCTCTCACACGCACGCTCACCCTCTCACACGCACGCTCACCCTCTCACACGCACGCTCACCCTCTCACACGCACACTCACCCTCTCACACGCACGCTCACCCTCTCACACGCACGCTCACCCTCTCACATGCACGCTCACCCTCTCACACGCACACTCACGCTCCCTTAACTAGAACGGAGATATTTTTCATTTTACCAGGTAAGGCACTCTGAGCTCTATGGCTCTTTTTCAGAAGCGACTTGACCATCACAAGTGAGAGCTCACCGAAGTGGCTTTATCACGTGGAAATGTATCGCAGGCAAGTACTCGAAACGCACATATCGGTTCTAAAACCTGGAGGACCTGGAGAAAAATCCACGTGACCACGGGGGAAACATGCAAACTCCAAATGTAAGGGCGTTCGGGTCTGGATCGAACCCACGACCTCCTGCCTACCAGGCGATGAAGATAACATCGAGCTCTTTGGTTCTTTCGGAAAAGTCACCTGATGACGGAGGCTTGTGTTGTGCCCGAAACGTCGTGATTTAATTTAGTTATTTTCATTTGATTATTTTCATTACTTTTATTTTTCTACCTACGTGACTTTACCGTCACGAAACTTCAAAACTTCAAATCTCGAATTGACATCGAGCTATTCCAGTGCCCCTCTCACACACACACACAGGCACTCCTACAGACTTGTCCTCTCACGCACACTCACCCTCTCGAACACTCACACTCTCACACACGCACTCTCTCACACACACTCACACTCTCGAACACACACTCTCACACACACACACTCTCTCACACACACTCACACTCTCTCACACACACTCTCTCACACACACAGACACACGTAGAGACTCTGCCTCTCAGACACACGCAGACAGTCGTACACTCACCCACTCACACACACTCACACTCTCTCACACACTCTCTCACACACACTCACACTCTCACACACACACTCGCACTCTCTCACACACGGCCTACGGGTGTATGACAATCGCCGCATTTCAATCAGCGCCAACGCGACCACGAACAGGGATGCCTGGGGAGTTGGGACGTGTACGAACACACTCGCCTCTCCGACCCCCCCACTCCCCCCCGCTTTCCCTCCTCGCCACTACGTTGGCCGCGCAGATAGGGCTGCGGAAATATCAACGTTACAGTACGGTACGATTCGGAGATGGTCTATCCGATTTATTAAACTGATCGCTTACTCTTACCGATTATAATCGGTCGATCTGTATCGATCGCTCTACCGGTCATCTTGTTCGGCTGCTCTACGGGTTATCGATTTCGCCACTGGACGAATCTGAATCGCCAAAACAGTTATGGGGTGAGGCTGCGGGGGTGGGTGGGGGGAGGGAAGCCTCGCCTCCTTTCCCCCCCCCCCTCCCCCGCATGTGCAGCTGAACGGGAGGTGACGAGGCAGGCCGTGGCGATGGATGCCGTCGGGGACGTCACGCTGGGCGTGGCTTGTCGGGGTTTCCCTCCTTCAATGTGGGCAGGATCGTCAGGGCCCAGTTTTTAAAGTCTGTCCTTGAAACTGCGCCGATGAATTGCCCCCGTGTCTCGGTTGCGACATTAATCTTTGGCGACGTCACGATAATTGCACTGCAACAAACAAACAAACAAAAAACCCCTTTCCTTTTAACTTCGTAAACGCGTTTACATTTTAACTTGTTTTTGTGATGTCGGTTTTCTTCTTCACGTGCACCCCCATTCTTCGACGCGCTTTCGCCGCACCTCCAGCGACTTGGATGCAACTATTTTTACCCGACAGTCCTTGGGCCGCTGCAGGTTCCACTCCGTCCGATTCAAACGTTGACCCGTTCGTCGTCTTTACCGCCGCGACCCCCCGTGCGACCCCCCGTGCGACCCCCGTACGACCCCGTACGACCCCCCAGTTATCGCGAAGGAAGAAACGGCGAGAGGAGCCGCGGGGTGCGTGCGGGGGTGCTCGCTCGCACAACGCTGGCGTTTGCAGGTTTTAATCTTTTTGTCATCTCGTCAAATCCCCGAACGACAACGATGACGTTACAGGGGCCGGTTTGCTCCCGGCTTGCGGATGGTTTTGCCACTGGACGAATCGTTCTGCGCGTGACTTTGGTTTTGATTTTCAAAAGCCGTTCCAATACCCCCCTTCCCCCACCCCCCACAATCGTGGCGGAGTATGGCTGTTTGGTGCCGCCAGCCCCAGTCATAGGAATGTGGAGTTTGCACCGTCGTCTTGTGGATGCTGCCGTAGTGTAGCCCATTCTGCTGCTGCTCCCTGCGTCCGCCCCCCAGCTATGACCAGGCCTACCACAATCACTTTCACTACCCCTAACCCAATCATTATCCCTAACCCAATCATTAGACCCTTCACTATCACTACCACAACCACTATCACTACCACAACCACTATCATTACCCCTATCACTATCATTACCCCTAACCCAATCATTACCCCTATCACTAACCCTACCCCTAACCCAATCATCACCCCTAACCCAATCATCACCCCAATCACTATCACTACCACAACCACTATCACTACCCCTAACCCAAGCATTACCCCTATCACTAACCCTATCACTATCATTACCCCTAACCCAATCACTAGCCCAACCACTATCACTACCACAACCACTATCACTACCCCTATCACTATCATTACCCCTAACCCAATCATTACCCCAATCACTATCACTACCTCACCCACTTTCACTACCCCTAACCCAATAATTACCCCTAACCCATCACTACCACAACCACTATCACTACCCCTATCACTATCATTACCCCTAACCCAATCATTACCCCAATCACTATCACTACCACAACCACTTTCACTACCCCTAACCCAATAATTACCCCTAACCCATCACTACCACAACCACTATCACTACCCCTATCACTATCATTACCCCTAACCCAATCATTACCCCTAACCCAATCATTACCCCAATCACAATCACTACCACAACCACTTTCACTACCCCTAACCCAATCATTACCCCTATCACTATCACTACCACTATCACTACCCCTAACCCAATCATTACCCCTATCACTAACCCTATCACTATCATTACCCCTAACCCAATCACTAGCCCAACCACTATCACTAACCCAACCCCTATAACTAGGCCTACTCCTATCACTATCAATACCCAACCCCTATCACTAGGCCTACTCCTATCACTACCCCAACTCCTATCACAACCCCTTCCATCACCCCTACCACCCCACCTTAACCACTCCCACCTGTTCTCCTCACTGTCACCATAACTGCACCACCACCTCTTTCAATAATAACAACAACCCCGCTTCTGGTTATCGTATCAGCCACTCTCACCTCAAGGAAAACAATCGTCTAACCATATTCTTGGTTCTTTCGGTAAAGTCACCACGTAGAAGGGAAACAATAAAATAATATATTTTTTTATAAAACAATAAAATTCTCACGTGTCGACTGCAACACAAGCAATCATCATCAGGTGATTGCTTGTGTTGCAGTCGAAACGTCGTGAGAATTTTATTGTTTTATATTTTTATTATTTTATTGTTTCCCTTCTACGTGGTGACTTTACCGAAAGAACCAATAATATTAATCCCTGCAGTCACGAAAGCTTTCAATCAAAATTTAATCGTCTAACCGTTGTAAAGCGCCTCGCAATGAGGCGCCACACATGAATCCGGACAAGGTTTAATGTCAGGACGGCCAGCGGGGGTGTGGGCAGGCCGCGTCAAGAGTCGAGACCTTGGCGACACTTCAGAGGCCACCTTGCGGAGAGAGAATCCGTCGGGGAGCACGTCCACTGCCGGAGATGGAGCGTTGGAAATCAGCTCGTGCGCTGGAGCCGGGTGGATTGTTTTGTCACGGCTGACGATCATGGGGATGGCTTGGGTAGGCCTTCATCCAGCAGTGGATTGACCACGGCTGATGATGATGGCTAGGGGAGGCCAACATCCAACAGTCGATTAACCATGGCTGTTGATTAGAGATTTGGGAGGTGTCTGTTCTGCAGTGGATTGACCACCACTGATGATGATGATGGCTAGGGGAGGCCAACATCCAGCAGTGGATTGACCACGGCTGATGATGAGAGATTGGGTAGGTGTCTGTTCTGCAGTGGATTGACCACCAATGATGATGATGATGATTATGGCCTGGTGGAGGCTTTCATCCAGCAGTGGATTGACCACGGATGATGATGATGGATTGGGGAGGCGTTCATCCAGCAGTGGATTGACCACGGCTGATGATGATGATGAGGATATTGGTCAATACTCTTTGGTTCTATTCGGTAAAGTCACGTAGGTAAAAAATAAAACAACAAAAATCACGACTTTTCGGCCACAACTCAAGCGGCCGAAACGTTGTGATTTTTGTTGTTTTATTTTTTACCTACGTGACTTTACCGAATTGAACCAAAGAGCATTGAACCAAAGAGCATGGATCCTTGCAGTCACGAAAGCTTCTAATCTAGATATTGGTCAAGTTGTACACAGAATTGTAACCCAAATTCTATCCCTGCTGTGCAATAACGTTGTCACGTCATGAGGTGATTTACCCATTCGTCAATCACGCATAGCACTGCGGTTACTGTCCAGGCCATCACCTCGCTCCGCTCCGGTTTTTACGGGGGTGGTGCGATGTTAACTCCTTCAACCTGGTACGCAACAGTCTGCCTCGGCAGCAGACCACGCTTTCCCACCTGATGCCGGACGCTTGTGTTGTGCCCGAAACGCCGTGATTGATTTTATTTCCCCGCTACGTGATTTTACCGAAAGAACCAAGATTGCGGTACGCAGGAGTTGGTGGTTTTGCTCCCGACCCCTGACGCCCGTAGATACGGCGTTTCGCGTGTCTCCACTCGTGTCTCTGCGCCAGGCGTGGATGTTTTTCCAGTTTAGAATTCGAGCGCTTTGAGCGGCGTTCTTCACTGATTTTCAGAGGTGGGCCGATGAGACACCGTCAGTGTGAGGGGCGCCACACGTTTGAAACCATTACCGAATTGAACCAAAGAGCATTGAACCAAAGAGCATGGATCCTTGCAGTCACGAAAGCTTCTAATCTAGATATTGGTCAAGTTGTACACAGAATTGTAACCCAAATTCTATCCCTGCTGTGCAATAACGTTGTCACGTCATGAGGTGATTTACCCATTCGTCAATCACGCATAGCACTGCGGTTACTGTCCAGGCCATCACCTCGCTCCGCTCCGGTTTTTACGGGGGTGGTGCGATGTTAACTCCTTCAACCTGGTACGCAACAGTCTGCCTCGGCAGCAGACCACGCTTTCCCACCTGATGCCGGACGCTTGTGTTGTGCCCGAAACGCCGTGATTGATTTTATTTCCCCGCTACGTGATTTTACCGAAAGAACCAAGATTGCGGTACACAGGAGTTGGTGGTTTTGCTCCCGACCCCTGACGCCCGTAGATACGGCGTTTCGCGTGTCTCCACTCGTGTCTCTGCGCCAGGCGTGGATGTTTTTCCAGTTTAGAATTCGAGCGCTTTGAGCGGCGTTCTTCACTGATTTTCAGAGGTGGGCCGATGAGACACCGTCAGTGTGAGGGGCGCCACACGTTTGAAACCATTGGCGGTTTGACAGTCGCTCGGTGGTGGTGGTGATGATGATGATGGGGGGGGCGGTGTTTTCACTATTTGTGTACTGTCTGGGGGGGGGGGGGGGGGTGGCACACGAAAGGCCACCAGCGGCCGCCAGTTGCCCAAGGGCCCTGCGATTAAGACAGACTGGCTCAAGAGTTTGTTGCTGTTATAAATTTCCACGCGTTAGGCCACTTGGTTTGACCTATCATTTGCGCACGTGTGTATGTATGCTGAACTTCTTTCGCACCGTACGTACGTAGCCAACCGTGCTTGTCAGAGGGTGGCCAGGTCTCTTCTGAAAAATAGCCATGGAGCTCGGTGAGCCTTAACCTGTCCGTACCTGGTAGGGGCCGCAGTGGTGAGATGTTAACTACCTCGCCTGGTATGCAGGAGGGGTGTGGGTTCGATCCCGACCCTTGACGCCTGTTGTATGTTTGGAGTTTGCGTGTTCCCGTAGTTGTGTGGATTTTTTATCCGGGTTCTCTGTTTTTTATTTGTTACACACTTTTATTGAATTCACTGTCTGTTGTCGTTGTTGTTGTATCCTCAAATCTTGTAACTAAAATTTTAACACACTTCCCAATGTGGTATCGACTGCAAACTAGGTATACTTATGTCACACTGATGACAATGCGATATTCTATCATAAAAAATATTAAGAAATATTTGTTAACAATCTTTTTTACACGTTATGTTTCGGCTTGGGTATAATTGTCCACGCTCAACTGACGTTGGCTGTAAAATCACCACGGCCCCTTTACGTTATGGTAAGCTTCGGGGCCACTTCTTGGAGTCGTGGAGTTCTGCCATTACTAGTACGGTACGTTTCATTAAAGCGTGTTTAAAAAAACTTTTTAAAAATCTTCCTTATCTCCCTCCACATTTAGAATCGGCGTCACGCGTTTGGAGTCTTTGGCTGCGATACATTTCGGCACGGTGCTGAGCCACTTTGGTGCGCTATCATTTGTGGGCCAGGTTGTTTCTCGGTGGGCCTTACCTGGTAAAATAAGTAATATAAAAAAAAACTTTATTTTTAAAAACACGCTTTAATAAAATGTACCGTACTAGTAATGGCAGAACTCCACGCCTCCAGGAAGTGGCCCCGAAGCTTGGCCATAACGTAAGGGGGCCCGTGGTGATTTACAGCCAACGTGAGTTGAGCGTGGACAATTAGACCCAAGCCGAAACATAACGTATAAAAAAAATAATGTTAAAATATTTTTAAATATTTTTTAATGATAGAATGTAGTATTGTCATCAGTGTGACATAAGTATACCGAGTTTACAGTCGATACCACATTGGGAAGTGGGTTAAAATTGAGTTACAAGATTTGAGGATACAACAACAGACAGAGTGAGTTAAATAAATGCGTGTAATGCAATAAGAAAGAGTATATAACATTTTTTTAGTTGTTTTTAAAATAAAATAATAATTAGTTTGAGTTTAACCACAGTGGTTTGTGCGGCTGAAAACCCGGGGCCCTGGAATCCAAGGATCTCAGCGTTTGCCGGCTCCTCGTGTGTGACCTCCGATCCTCCCGGCCTCCCCCAGTTACGTTCATTCATTAAGTCTTGAGAAACAATATAAAAATGTTGTTCTGTTGGTGGGTCGAGCGAGGCCGCTGGGATCTTTGGCATTCCTCAAATGTGCCCCCCCCCCTCCACCCACTCTCCTCCCTTTCCCTCCCAAATCGCGTGTCGGGGCGGTTTTTTAAAACTTTATATCTGTTTTGATTTTTAAAAAATGTATTCGTGTATCTTAAAGACGGTGTGCGTGTGCCTTTGGTGGGGAGACGGTGGTGTAGCGGTCCGCGCTACGCTATGAACCCGGCGGCCCGAGTTCGATTGCCGCTCACGCCCATCACCGCCGACAATTATTTAAATCGGTCCTGGGCCTCCCCTAGGTCGACTCGGCCTCAATTGAGTACCCGGTGCGATGTGTAAACATCGCCACTGGGGAGACAAAGGCGGCCAGGCGTGGTGCTGGCCACCCCACCCCCTCGTGTGCCGTTCCAGCCTTCATAGGTGCTCGCTAACAGCACTTGCCCCAAACGGTCTGTTAAGGCTGCACGGGGGGGATCTTTGAATTTTGCCAGAGCACGCGAGGATTTCGAGCGTTTTGCTTGACGCTGGACTCGTGCCAATCACCCAGAGCGGTGCGAATCTGCCGACGGGGGTTAGATTCCCGCCTCTCGTGGCCACCGCCGGTGACGATTGTCTGAACCGGTTTAAGGGCCTCCCCTCGGTCGACTCGGCCTCACGATAACCTGGTGCAGTCTGTAAATTATCGCCACCGGGGAGACAAAGGCGGACGGGCGTAATTGCTGGCCATCGACCCCCTCCCCCAAGTGTGTGCCGTGCCGGCCTTCATAGGTGCTGCTCCCTAGCAGCACTTGCTCCCACAGTCCGTGAAGGCTACACGGGGATCTTTGTCTTGTATGACTCTTGGGAAGCCATCTTACTAAGGGGTATGTTGTACGGGGAGGCCATATTGCTCAAGAGGAAGCCATCTTGCTCAAGGGAGCTGTAAATCACTGTGGGTAGCCATCTTAGTAAGGTGGAAATGTCTTGAGTGTGGAAGCCATCTTGCTCAGGGGAGAATATGTACTGTAGAGAATAATCTTATTAAGGGGAATTGTTATAACTGGGGAGCCGCTTTACGACGGGCCTCCACAGTGCCCAGTGTGTAGTGGTGTATAGTGTCGTGTATAGTAGTGTGTAGTGTATAGTGTAGTGTATAGTATAGTGTATAGTATAGAGTGTATAGTAGTGTATAGTGTAGAGTAGTGTATAGTGTAGTTACTGTAGTATATAGTGTCGTGTATAGTAGTGTATAGTGTAGTATAGTATAGAGTGTATTGTGTATAGTGTAGTTACTGTAGTATGTAGTGTAGTGTATAGTGTAGTATAGAGTGTAGTGCATAGTAGTATATAGTGTAGTGTATAGTAGTGTAGTGTATAGTGTAGTTACTGTAGTATATAGTGTAGTGTATAGTAGTGTATAGTGTAGTATATAGTGTAGTGTATAGTAGTATATAGTGTAATGTATAGTAGTGTAGTGTATAGTAGTGTATCGTCTAGTGTATAGTCTAGTGTATAGTGTTGTGTATAGTAGTGTAGGATAGTAGTCTGTAGTGTATAGTAGTGTATAGTGTAGTATATAGTAGTGTATAGTAGTGTATCGTGTAGTGTATAGTAGAATATAGTAGTGTAGGATAGTAGTGTATAGTGTAGTATATAGTAGTGTATAGTGTAATGTATAGTGTAGTATATAGTAGTGTATAGTGTAGTGTATAGTAGTGTATAGTGTAGTGTATAGTAGTGTAGTGCCTCCATAGAGCCCAATGTGTTCGCTTACCGACCATTCCCCTGTGAACGACGGGGCTTGTTGTAGTCACAGTAAAAATTAATGCATTCATTTACCGCGTTTCTTTTAACAGCGTGTGCTTATAATGTCTTTGTTGTCTCTTTGTATTAATATCCAGTGTTTAAATATTACAAAGTAAGTTTGTTTTGGGGCGAGAAGGGGGGGCAACTTTCGATGCTGTCGTGAACGAAACTCGCTTAACGACCAAATGACTTGACTTGACCGATCTCGTGGAACCAATGACCGTCGTTTAGAATGGGGGGGGGGGGGGTGTGGGTCTGGGTTCTGCTGTGCAATGTAAGGGGGGTGTCCTACTCACGAACGGAGCTTTCTCCTGCGGTGAAGACGAGGCGGAGCAAGACAAACGAGACCGCACAACGCTCGGGACGGAGCAAACTAAGGGCAAAAAATGAGCGACACGGGACAGCACGGCACGCGATGACCGGCGCGGTGAAGTATGGTCAAACCGACCCCCACCGCCCTCGTTGCATACCATTACGGGGTGAGGGGCGGGGGAGGGGGGCGTGGGGGGGGGGGTGGCGGGAAGGGAAGCCAAGCCATCATTCAGCAGTGGGTTCAGAATCGCAATATTTATTTATAACCGGAGGAATCCGATGAGCTATGAAGCTCTTTTTCACGGCCCGTCACGAGGGCGGTGGATATCGCGCGCGCGTAAAAGTCGCGCGTCCCTGCGGTGTCGGTCCGGCAGCGCCGATAGCTCAAGGCTTTTTTTTTATCGGCGCGCCCTTAAACGGTCGCCGTTGCGGCTTCTGACTTCGCCGTGGTTTTATTATCGGACGTAAGTTTGCTGACACGTTAATGGGAGCGCGGACAGTTGTGGCGGTGGTGATGATGATGGGGCACTTTCAAGAGGTCGGGGGTTGATGGCGGGGGGTTGGGGAATGGGTGGAGGGAGGCAGTGGAGGTAGTGACACGCTTGACTGGCGATGTTTGTGTGCTGATGGTGGTTGTTGCTACTTGTGGTGGTGTTATGCGTGGTGGTGGTGGTGGCGGTGCTGTTACTGCTGGTGATGTTGATGTTTTGCGGGGTGATGGTGGTGTTGCCGGTGGTGGTGGTGGTGGTGATGATGGTGATATTTGTGTGGATGATGGTGGCGATGAAGGAAGGTGGGGCGAGTGGCAATACCGTGCTGTGTGTGGTGTTGTGTTGTGCATCGTATAGTTTCGTGTCGAACTTGAACCCACGCGTCTAATCAAAAATGGTCCTTGGCTATATGCGCCTGGAATTCACCTGCTTTTTGGTTGGTTCAAGCGAAGCATGACTCTGCTACTACTGATGAGGCACTGAACCGGCGCATCGGTGCCGATGCTACGCTCCCCCAGAAGGGGTCCGTGCATGGCTGATGGGTTGTGTGAAAGTACTTACATTTTTTTCCGCGTGTGTATGTGTGAGAGAGAGAGAGAGACGGACGTGAGCCCTAATGTCTGCTTATTTGTTCTGTAGCCCGGGGGGTTCTGTGTTGGCTTTGCTTCCATGCGCAAAACATGATGTGGTCTACTTATGATCCTCGGTCAATATATTTATTGATTTTAAAGGAGGGCTGGGTTAACATAAGCGCAGCAATACAACGCATACTACATCATAGGCGTACGTATAGACCCACTCACTGGTTCGCCTCGAGGACCCATACACTTACGGAAGCCCATATCGTTATAGAAACCTATGTCGAGATGCATCGACTTGCATAGATATTCTGAGACTTAGCACAGAAACCCATATGCCTATATAGATACCCACAGGTGTAATTAGAAGTCCATGTACAGGACTTAAATACAGAACCATAGGCCTAGAGACACATAGACTTTCACTTGGAGACCTGAAGGCTAACATTGAGGGCCATGGGCTTGTATATAACATAATAATAATAATAATACAGAGTAAAACCTTGGATTGCGAGTAACTTGGTCTGCGAGTGTTTTGCAAGACGAGCAAAAAATTGAAAATAAATATTAATTTTATAAACGAGCGAGGGTCTTGCACTACGAGTAGTGTATGTATACACGCTTTGTACAGCCGAGCATCACGTGATCACAACTGATATACGGGTGCTTTGATATACGAGTGCTTTGGATTACAAACACGTTTCCGGAACGAATTACGCTCGCAAATCCAAGGTTTTACCTGTACATTGAGATCCAGTGGCGGCTCGTGACATGTCCACTAGGTGGGGCTGTTGTGAGTGACCTCTTGAAAATCTGGTGTTCCAATTAAGAAAAAAACCCATCGTCGTTCTTGGCCTCCCCGTGAAAGCGACGTCACCGTCCTGTCTACCAACGATACCGAAACAAAGCACTCGAATGCTGTCCCCGTGACCCCTCAAGTCCACGCCACACAAAACCCCCCTTTGACACCGCCAAAAGCCCAAAGAACGATGAAACATCAGCCGACAAAAGCTCGGCAAATTGGCCGATGCATCCACGACGCGGCATTCCTGCGCAACGGCAGCCAAACGCAGCGCCGTTTCGTCGCGCGGTCCTCTCCGCGCGCCTCGCCAGTTGTCCGTGGCTATCTGGCACGTCGCTCGTTTCCTCCTGGGGCGTGCGCGGTGCGACCCGGCATCGTGACGTCGTTGTTCCGGCCACGGGCGCCTTTTTCACCGCGCTCAACGGGGTCTCGGGACGGCGTGGGGGCCAACGCGAAAGCCGCTCGTGGCAATGAACGAAGAAGAAGTGAAATTTCGATTTAAAGCTTTCGTGACTGCAATGATTCATCTTCTTTGGTTCTTTCGGTAAAGTCACGTAGAATGAGAATAAAATAATAAATTGATAAAATAAAATAACACAATAATATTGATAAAATAAAATAACACAATAATATTCTCATAAAATAATAAATTGATAAAATAAAATAACACAATAATATTGATAAAATAAAATAACACAATAATATTCTCACTGAGTCACGTAGAATGAGAATAACACAATAATATTCTCAGTGAGAATATTATTGTGTTATTTTATTTTATCAATTTATTATTTTATTCTCATTCTACGTGACTTTACCGAAAGAACCAAAGAAGAAGAAGTGAAATCTCTCGCTGAGGAGGGACGCCTTCACAGCCGCCCCCCAAGACCCTCCCCGAGGCACAAATCAGACTGGCGGCGTTGCAGCGGTTTCTAATGTGAGCAACTTAAAATGTTATACTTCATTAGGGAATTCACGTTTGAAAGAATCGTGTATGTACACACGTAAAAAAAAAAATCATTAAACACAACAAAACAATTTCTGTTAAAGTATTTTTAATTCGAAAAATAATTTCTCACCTCCAGCTTGCTTGGTCGGGCGGTGCCCCCAACGCCCCTAGCGGACGGAACGACGCTTGGTCGAGAAACCGATACACAGGGTGCTTAAAAAAAAAACGTGTGAACACTTGGGAGAATTTGCAACCAATACTGCGAGGAATGAGCCCTCCTGTCCCCCGGAGACCACCTGGAGCAGTTTCCAGGCAACGCTATTGACGTGTGGCGCCTGTTGTCGTCACGTTACGGTGTTATTACCCGTTCTTTTCCCATTAAAAAAAAAACTATAAGTGTCAACATTTTTTTTTAAGCGCCCTGCACTTTAGAGATCCAACCGTGCTCACCTCCGATTAGCGTGGCTGGCTACGCACGGCGCGGAGGAGGTCCTACGTAGCCGTACGTGCTTGTACGGCTACGTCATAATTACAACGTAGAATTGCGTAGAGAGCCCGTGGGCTTGCCGTACGAAAGCCCCCACCCATAGGCTTAGAGGGGGGGGGGGGCGTCCATAAATGACGTCACGCGATTTTGGACGATTTTTGACCCCCCCCCGCCCCCGCTCGTCACAAAAAGTCAGCCCCCCCCCCAATATGACGTCACAAAGCTCTGCCACCCCCCCCCACCTCCCAAATAAATAAAATATTCTTCAAATGGCTTTAAACTATTGTTGTCATTGTAGTGCGTATTTAATGTGCCGCTGCACTCTGATGTTGTAGGAGAAAACATTTATCAAAAAGTCTGTTTAATTAAGTAGAACGTGTTGTCTGTATTTAAAGTTGCGAATTTTGATGTGACGTCACATTTCTCAAACCCCCACCCCCTTCGTCACACATCGTCACACATCGTCACAAATGTCTGACACCCCCCTCCCCTCTCCCAGGTGCGTGACGTCATTCATGGACGGCCCCTTACGTAGACCCACAGACCTGCGTAGACTTAGAAACGAGAGTTGCGACTATTCACATTTCTTTGCTGTTCTAAATGTCCAATCGGTGGGCCGCTTTGTTGAGCTACCACTTGTGGCCAGGTCGCTGTTGCACAATAAGCAGTTACAATACCTCAGTGGGGCTCTGTCTGGTAGGACTGGGGATGGTTGAGTGCTGTACAGTGGAAGCTCGTGGATCGCGGGTAACTTGGCCTGCGAGTGTTTTGCAAGACGAGCAAAAAAATTGTAAATGAATATTAATTTGATAAACGAGCGAGGGTCTTGCGATACGAGCAAGTAGTAGTACGTGTACACGCTTTGTACTGCCGAGCATCACGTGATCACGACTGATACATGCGAGTGCTTTGATATATACGAGTGCTTTGATATACGAGTGCTTTGATATACGAGTGCTTTGATATACGAGTGCTTTGGATTACAAACGCGTTTCCGGAACAAATTAATCTCGCACCCCTATCGTGTTTTCGTAAACTGTAAGCGTCCTTACCCCGTGCCCCTTACTGGGCATCTGTGACGAAGAGCTTCATAGCTCATCGGATTCCTCCGGCAGTGCCAAGTAAATATTCGGATTCTGGAATTACACCGAGGCCCGTAGACTAGCGCCGGCGTGACAGCCGGGGGGGGCGGGCGGGCGGGAAGTCGCCTCAAGAAGGGCGTCCGCCGCTGAGGTGGAGCGACGGAATCTTCCCGTGCGATGGACCCGGACGGATTGCCGTGCCGGTAGCACCGTGTGTCCACGCTGTTGTGGCAGAGGCTTTTGGTAGCGGGGGGGGGGGGCGGGGGGGGGGCGGGGGGGGGGTGTTCCTTCATCTAGCTGTGGATTGATCATGGCCGGTGGTGATGATGACGATGATGACGACGACGTATGGCGTGCGTTGCGAAAGCCACGAGCGTTGACACCGGGAGAGACAAAGGCAGCCGGGGCGTGCCTGCTTGTTCCCTGCCACACCACACCCTCTGTCCGTCACACACACACACACACGCACGCGTGAGTGGGTGTGACACCCGACCTTAATAGGCGCTCGCTAACAACATTCTCTCGAGGTTAGCCATCGTCTCAGCTGTGCAGCCCAGCCGCCCAACTTAACCTGTCAAACTACTCTGAACGTGCAAGTTTCTTTAAGAGTATTTGGCTGCTATAGATTTCCACGTGACGATAAGCCACTTTGCCGAGCGATAATTTGCGGCGAGGTTGCTTCTGAAAAAAAAAAGCGCTTAGAGCTCAGTGGGGGCCTTACCTGGTCAAATACAAATAGTTTCATAGCTTTTAGTTCGTGCTGTAATTTGGGGCTTAAGAGTGTTTTTTGCTGCTATAAATTTCCACGCGTTAGGCCACTTGGTTGAGCTGCCAATTGCGCACGTGCGTATGTATGCTGAACTTCTTTCGCACCGTACGTAGGCAACCGTGCATATCTAGAGGGTGGCCAGGTCTCTTCTGAAATTGAGCCACGTGGCTCGGTGAGCCTTAACCTGTCCGTACCTGGTAGGGGCCGCAGTGGTGAGATGTCAACTACCACGCCAGGTATACAGGAGGTCGTGGTTTTCATCCCGACCCTGTGACACCTGCTGTTGTATAATTCGGAGTTTGCGGTGTCCCTCCCCCCGCGTGTTCCGTGTGGATTTTATTCCGGGTCCTTCGGTTTTTCGCCTCCACGTTTATAATCGACATCACCACACGTTTTCGAGTATTTGGCTGGCTGCTATAAATTTCCACGTGATGATGATGAGCCCACTTGGTAGAGCTATCATTTGTGATGAGCAGGTCGCCTCTGAAAAAAGAGATACGCAGATGCTCAGTGGGGCGTTACCTTGTAAAATACAGACAGTTTCATGTTAAATTTTGATTTAAAGCTTTCGTGACTGCAGGGATTCATATTCTTGGTTCTTTCGGTAAAGTCACCACCACGTAGAAGGGAAACAATAAAATAATAAAAATATAAAACAATAAAATTCTCACGACGTTTCGACTGCAACACAAGCAAGCAATCATCATCAGGTGTGAAACCCATGGCAAATATTCTTGCTGTGAAAACCACAGCCAATTTTCTTGCTGTGGTTTTCACACCTGATGATGATTGCTTGTGATGATTGCTTGTGTTGCAGTCGAAACGTCGTGAGAATTTTATTGTTTTATATTTTTATTATTTTATTATTTTCCTTCTACGTGGTGACTTTACCGAAAGAACCAAGAATAGAAAACTTTTATTGTACAATATAGTATTGTCATTAGTGTGACATAAGTATACTAAGTTTGCAGGCGATACCACATTGGGAAGTGGGTAAAAATTGAGTTACAAGATTTGAGGAGACAACATTCAACAACAATAACAGAGAGAGTGAGTTTAAAGAGAGCGTGTAAAAAAAAAAAGCTACGTTGCAGGTCGGTGGATCTTACCTTGTAAAAAATACAAACAGTTTTAGAAGTTTATCTTGTGCCGTACCTCCCTAACTGAAAGCAACGATGCTGCCTCCTTCCTCCCATGTAGTTTGTCTCTCCGTGTCAACAGGAAAACGTTCGACTGCGTTACCCGGTAGTAGAGTTGGTGTCGGCTGGCAATCTCTCAAGGTTAACAGTTCGAATTCTGCTCCTGTGGAACTACTCGCCCCCTCCCCCCCCCCGCCATAGGAATGTGGAATGGCCGCCGCTCACTAGCTCTGCCTGGCTGTGTAAGTACGTAGACGGAACTCGATTTTAACTTTTATTTGACCTAAAAATAATCACTCTTCCTTAATAAAATTGCACGTTCCATCGGTCACGCAGATTGCTGCAAAGCGCGCGTCTTCCGTTACACCTCTCTGTGTCCCTCTGTCCCTTCGTCCGTCCCTCCCTCCTTCATCCCCCCCCCCCCCCACGCTTCTCCTCCCCTCAAGCCAATAAATGTCTCTGCCCACGCAATCACAGGGTTCCCACCATTAGTGTGGGTGGGTGGCAGGGATGCAGGGGGTGTTATTATTGGCCTGGGCCTCACGTGTTCAGACGAGTGTCAGCCCCCTTTCGTGTTAGCCCGGGTGGTTAGTTTCATTCTCACGTAGCTGCGGTGGTTGGTGGTGGTGGTGGTAGCCAGTGGTGGTGGTGGTGGCGGTGGTCCTCCTGCCACCTCACGCTTAGTCAATGAGAGGAGTCTTGGAGCCCGGTGCTTGCGATGCTGAGACGAAAGAGGGGATGGTTTAAGGTGGAGCTTGGCGAGGTGAGTGGACAGACGCGCAGACTGAGTCGCCTTCACCGACGACGGCGGTTGTGGCGGTTCTGGGGGTTGTGGCGGTTGTGGGGAGCGGTGGTGCAGCGGTGGGCGCACTGCGCTGTGAACTCAGCGACCCGAGTTCGTCCAGCACCGCCAGTGACGATTAATCTGAACCGGTCCTGGGCCTCGCCTAGGTCGACCTGGTGCTGTGTGTAGTAAACATCGCCACTGGGGAGACAAAGGCGGCCGGGCGTGGTGCTGGCCACCCACCCCCTTGTGTGTCTCAGTGCCCGGCCTTCATAGGTGCTACTCGTTAACAGCTCTTGCCCCAACACTCTTTTAGGCTATATGGGGGATCTTTATCTTTGGTGATTGTGGTGGTGGTGGTGGTGGCAGGGAGCGGTGGCGCAGTGGTTAGCACACCGCCGCCAATTTGAGCGACAGATTATCTGACCGTTACAGGGCCCTCCCGTAGGTCGGCTCAGCCTTAGACGAGTATTTTGTTCAATGTGTAAACATTTCTACTGGCGAGACAAAGGCGTGCTTGCAGCCACACCAACAGCACTTGCCTGTTAAGGGTCTACGGGGGATCTTTGGATGTGCGGTCAGAGAGTTGCTTGCCCAACGAATGATTGTGGCGGTCACGATGATTATGATGATGACGAAGGCGCTATTGATCTAGATCCTAACGATGATAACGTTATTGATGATGATGATGGCGAAGATGTTTATTGTGATGACGTCGATAATGATGATGATGATGACATTGTGATTGTGACAAGTGACGTGATTACGTTTTGGCCGTGGCAACAATGATGTTGGTGACGGTGAAACGTGACGACGCTGGCGAGTGATTATTATTATGATGACGACGACGATGACGACATCCACAATCGTGATATTTCGACGGCCTTGGTGATGGTGAACACGTACGGTCTTGGAAGGGGACGTGAAAATAAGGGGGTGCGAATCTTATCGCCGCTTCCGGTTTGTGTGCGAGACAGAGTGAGAAAGTTACGTTGCCGGTCGCATATAGTGCGGTTAATGCTCAACCAGCCGATTGTACAACAAACACAACAAAAACCCCGGAAGCAAACACTCCCCCGCCCCCATTGTGATCTGATTACTTTACGTAATTGGCAAGGGTCACGGCGGAACGCTGATGTTAATCCTGTAAGCGCGGCGGCGGCGGTGGTTCGTGGCATTCCCGTAAGGACCCTTCTCATGTCCGTAATAGAGGCTTTCGTTTGGTAAGATCGCGTACATTTGAATGTGTTAATGTTAAAACCGCTACTGCCGCCACCCTGCGCACAGCCAATCGGTAAGGTTGTCCATAATATTTTTTTGGGCTGAATCGCGTCGATGTAT
The DNA here is from genome assembly GCF_048934315.1 of Petromyzon marinus. NCBI lineage: Eukaryota > Metazoa > Chordata > Hyperoartia > Petromyzontiformes > Petromyzontidae > Petromyzon > Petromyzon marinus. The sequence goes on along the minus strand of NC_133740.1, from coordinate 10,468,004 downwards.
AAATGTGTCGGTAAACCCGCCACCACCAGACAAGCCAATTGATAAGGTTTTAGTATCAAGAAAATCGAACGTGCCCATTCCTTACCATACTCTTTGGTTCTATTGGGTAGAGTCACGTAGGTGAAAATAAAATAACAAAAAATCACGACGTTTCGGCCACGACACAAGCGGCCTTCATCAGGTGAAGGGACGAGACTGTCTGGAGGACAGCGCTGGAGTGGAAGAAGCCACGCTTAGATCACGACCGTGGCTTCTTCCACTCCAGCGCTGTCCTCCAGACAGTCTCGTCCCTTCACCTGATGAAGGCCGCTTGTGTTGTGGCCGAAACGTCTATTTTATTTTCACCTACCTGACTTTACCCAATAGAACAAAAGAGTATTGGATCCTAGCAGTCACGAAAGCTTTAAATCTAGAATCCCTTACTAGTTCAGCACGAGCGTATATTGTAGCGTGCAGTATTGTAGTGTATAGTGCAGTTATACTAGTACAGCACACCGGTGTTGTTGGAGGCCAAAAGCCACAACATTCACAATCTTGAGTACGACGTTTCACCAGTAATTACAACCAGCTTCATCGGGCAACAGGTAGATTTCTGGAGAAATCCTCCTGTTTATATTTTTAGGGGCCGTCCATGAATGACGTCGCGCACCTGGGAGAGGGGAGGGGGGTCAGACATTTGTGACGATGTGTGACGGGGTGGAGGGGGGAGGGGGTGTTTGAGAAATGTGACGTCACATCAAAACGCGCAACTTTATAAATAAATACAAACAACACGTTCTACTTAATGAAATAGACTTTTTTTATATAAATGTTTTCTCCTGCAACATCAGAGTGCAGCGCCACATTTAATACGCACTACAATGACAATAGTTTAAAGCGATTTGAAGCATGTTTTATTTTAAAAATTGAAATGTTTTTTTTGGGGGGTGGGTGTGGGGGCAGAGCTTTGTGACGTCATATTTGAGGGGGGGGGTCAAAAAATCGTCCAAAATCGCGTGACGTCATTAACGGGACGGCCCCTTACGACACACATTCACGCGATCAGTGCTCACGGCCAACACCAGTGCCTGAGCCTCCCCTGGGTCGACTCGGCCTCAAATTATTGCCCGGTGCATTCTCTAAACATTGCCACTGGGGAGACGAAGGTGGCCAGGAGTGGTGCTGGCCACCCAACCCCCTCTTGTGTCATGTCGGCCTTCATAGGTGCTCTCAAACAACACTTGCCCCAACAGTCTGTTAAAGGCTTTACGGGGGATCTTTGATTGCAGGCGGTGTTGTTGGGAGTAGCAATATCTTGTGTCGTGAATTGTCTTGGTTTTGAAGTCGGTGGTGGTTGGTGTTAGTGGTGGCGATAGTGATGGTGGTGGTGATAGTGGTAATGGGTTAGTGACATGGAAGTGTTTTGATGGTACAAGTTAGCTTTGACGATGATTGCGTTAGGGGTGGTTGCCGGTGGTGGTTGTGTTGTATGTAGTTAGTGGTGGTGACGGTGGTGTGTATGGAGCAGGCTCGTTGAGGACGCTACTGGTCAGTTGGAGGCAGTCGCCCTCCAACAACAACGGAGGGCAGAGGAGCGACGCTCACAACAGCATTGAGTGGAGCGCCGGGCGGTTAAAATGCAACAAGTTGGCACAGTATGGGGGCACAGCCGATGCATCTGACAGTCCACTCAGTCGGTCAACCCCACGGCACCTGGCTCTGTCCCGTGACCTCCCAGCGCTTCACGTGGCCTCAAAAAGTGCACCTGGCCTGGCACAGACGCCGTGGTGACGTCACCGCCACTTAGTGACAAACGGCGGGCGTTGTTGTTGTTGTTGTTGATGATGATGATGATGATCCTTAACCCCTTCAACTCCCCGTGAATGATGGGGCAGTTGTGGTGAGAGTGGAGAAGTCTCCGTACCTGGGCAGTGTGCTCACGACCATCTCCGGGTTTGGCAGCAGAGGGACTCGCTCCGAATCAGCCGAGTGGCTTCATCATTTCATCGCCCGCGTTGTAGCCGTGTGGAAGCAACCCTGGCCCTGCGAATCCACGCGAAGCTTCGGGTCTTCGCGGGCCACAGGTTTTTGGCCGCACCTCCGATTTAGCACGGTTGCCTAAAAGTACGGAGCTCAAGGAGTTCACTCAAGTGGCGAGCGGCGGTTGTTGACGTTGTTGACGTTGTTGACGGTGTGTTGTTGTGACCAGCGGGCGAATGCGATGCCACTTGGCCTCGTGACATCCCTCTTTTGCAAATGTGACCTTATTGTCGTCTCGATGACTTCTCTCGCCTGGTTAAACAAAGTTCACAAAGTAAACGTGCACACTATATTCTTAGCTTTCAGACGGCATACATTAATTTTTCGTCTCCCCCCTCCTCTTTACAGAACACAGATGGACTCGTCCTTCTAAATACACTGTCAAATCGCTGCGCGTGGCGCTGACGTTTTTTTTAAAATAAATAAATGCAGCGTTTTGAAAATAAATAAATTAATGCGGACCGACACTTCTTCTTTGGTTCTTTCGGTAAAGTCACGTAGAATGAGAATGAAATAATAAAATAAAATAACACAATAAAATTCCCATTCTACGTGGTGACTTTACCGAAAGAACCAAAGAAGATGAATCCTTGCAGTCACGAAAGCTTTAAATCGAAATTTAAACCGCCACTTCTTTCAAATGTTTCTTGCCGTCGGTTTTTTCACACCTGATGACGAACGTTTGTGTTGCTGTGGTCGAAACGTCGTGAGAATTTTTATTGTTTTATATATATTTTATTATTTGTATTGTTGCCCTTCAACGTGACTTTACCGAAAGAGCTAAGGAGATGAATTGCTGCAGTCACGAAAGCTTTAAATCAAGATTTAAACGTACACTGTTTGTGTCGCCTAGTTCAACTCCTTATTGCACGCACGCACGTACGCAGCTAACAGCGCTAATCGGAGGTGCGGGGGGAGGGGGTGGTTACAATCTAAACGCAACAACAAGCAGTTGCAACTAAAATTCGTTTTCAATCTAGCATGTGGTGGTGGCGGTGTTTCGCTATGGTGGTGGTGGTGGTGGTTTCCCGGTCTTGGTGGTGGTGTGGGAACGTATGTGTGTGTGTGTGTGCGTTGAACTTTCGCACCGTACGTAGCCAACCGCGCTAAACGGAGGAGCAGGGGGTGTGGGGGGGAAGGACATCAAACTAAACACAACAACAACAAGAAGCAGTTCGAAAGAAATGAGTTTGTCAGTCTAGATCAGGGGTCACCAAACCACGGCCCGCGGGCCGACAAGTCCATCAGGCCCGCCGTCGGTACTTGAATTTGGTTGATTAAACGTATGGAACACGAGTTGTTGTGATACAATTTAAATTTGAATATTGTGTTTAGAATACTAGGAGATTTTCACGCGTGCAGAGACCTCCTTACTGCTACGTGCCTTAAATTTACTATTTTAAAATGATTGTATCGAGATTTCCTTGTTTATTGTAATGTTTGCTTATTTCACGCCATCCCAAGTACTTCCCCGGCTCGTGGTAGCTCCGCCTACGCTCTGACGTTACCATGGTTTCCATGGCAACACGTTACCGTGGTTTCCATGGCAACGTCATGGCAACACGTTACCGTGGTTTCCACGGCAACACACACAAACACGCATCTTTCCCGCCCCCAAGTATTGAACAGAATGTTTATGCGGCCCGCGATCGTCATTCTCTCAGTTGTCCGGCCCGTCTGTGAAAAAAGTTTGGTGACCCCTGATCTAGATGATGGTTTAAAAGTGCAGCATAGCCCCCAATGGCGGCCTAATATCGAAAGGAAGAGGCCCATGGAGACCCACAGATCCAGAGACTCTCATAGGACCATAGGGACCCACAGAGACCCACAGATCCAGAGACTCTCATAGGACCACAGAGACCCATACACCTACGTATCTATGTATGTATGTTGAACTTCTTTCGCACCGTACGTAGCCATCGGAACTAATCGGAGGTGCGGCGTGGGGGAGTGGGGGGGGAAACACAAAAAAACTACTCCTAAATAAATGCGTTTGTGAATCGAGACGATGATTTAAAAGTGCACAGCTGCATTGGCTTACTAACAGGAAGAGCGTTCCAGACGGGCCCCAGAAGCAGCCCGTCTGGAAAGATCACCCACGCGGTGGGGGTGGGTGGTGGGGGGGTGGGGGGGGCCCCCCATCGCCGGCTGCGAGCGGCAGGGCCGTATGCAACCGTGCTGTTGCAAAACGATCCCTTTGCGGGAGCTGCAGAGTTGTGAACGCGTGGCACGTTGTGTAACCGTCGGGGTCTCCGCCGTTTCATCTCGACCAAGCTCGGGGGGGGTTGGAGGGGCGGTCGCTTGCAGCATGTTGAGGCCCGCTCGCATTGAAATCCGCCGTGTCGCGGCGAGTTGGGTGCATCGTGTCGTGGTTGTGGCGGTGATGGTGGTGGAAGTGTAACGGTGGTGGTGGTGGTGGTGACCACGATAGGTGGCAGTGGGACGGTAGTGATAATGACGGCGGTGGCGGTGATGGTAGTGATGGTCACGTTGGTGGTGTTGGTTATAGTGTTTTATAGTGACGGTGGTGGTAGTGATGATTATGTTGGTGGTGTTGGTTATAGTTTTTTATAGTGATGGTGGTGGTAGCGATGGCGATGGTGGTGGTAGTGATGATTATGTTGGTGGTGTTGGTTTTAGTTTTAATAGTGATGATAGTGGTGGTAGTGATGGTGGTAGCGGTAGTTATGATATCGGGAATGGCAATGATAACGCTGATGGTGGCGGAGGTGATGGTTATGGCGATAGTGGTAGTGATCATGATGTTGGCAGTAGTGATGATATCGGGAGTGACAATGATGATGGGTGGTGGTAGCGAAGGTGGTGATGTTAATGGCGATGGTGACGGCAGTGATTGTGGTGATGATAATGGCGATGGTGGCTGCAGTGATGATGACATCTGTGCAAAAGAGCTTTGTTACCCATTGGATTCCTCCAGTGTAAATTCATTGTCTGATGATGATGGTGGCAGTAGTGATGATATCGGCAGTGGCGATGATGATGATGGTTGTAGCGATGGTGGTGATGATAATAGCGATGGCGGTAGTGATGATGATGGTGTGGCAGTAGTGATAATATCGGCAGTGGCAATTACGATGATGTTGGTAGTGTAGCGATGGTGGTGATGATAATGTCGATGGGCAGTGGTGACAACTGTAGATGTGGTACAACGACATTGGCGACTACGGAAGCGACACGTTCAAATTTCTCGCTCCTTCATGCGCACCACGCGAGCTAGCGTTGGAACACGGAAAGAGAGCGGCGGCACTCGGGCGCACACCAAAGACAAAGATCCCCCGTGTAGCCTGTAGCAGGCTGTTGGGGCAAGCGCTGTTGGTAGCGAGCAGCACCTACGAAGGGCCGGCACTGTGGCACACGAGGGCGGTGGGTGGCCCCAACACACCACGCCCCGGCGGCCTTTGTCTCCCTGGTGGTGATATTAACACATCGCAACAGGTATTCATTTGAGGCTGAGTCGACCTAGGGGTGGCCCAGGGACCGGTTCAGATAATCGCCACTGGTGTTGAGCTGCAATCGAACCCGGGTCGGCAGGCTCGTAGCGCAGCGCGCTGACCGCTGCTACACTACCGCTGTCCACACTACCACTGCACACACACACACACAGACTCTTCTTAAATCTTAGCGATCGCACGCTGCTCAACCAAACAGATGCGGTCAGCGTTGGCGAATTGCGCAAGGCGCTGGCGTTGAGGCTCTCCCAGCTGCCGATAGCCGGTGACAGCCGCACACACACACACGCACACATTCACCCCTGCGGGGGTCTGTGTGTGTTTGTGTATATACAACGCGCGTGCACACAGCGTACGCACAGCAGCGTACGCTGTGTGCACGGTGGAGGGTGGCTCAGTCATAACATTCTGTGGCCTCGCAGGAAGTACGTCCGCCCCCCCGGGGTTCGATTCCCAGCTCTGCCGCCCTTTCTGCGTGGCGGTGGTTTTTTCTCGCCAACCTTTATCGGCGTCGGTTTTCCCCCCGGGTTCTCTGTGTTTTTTTACACACTTTTATTTAACTCACTCTGTCTGTTGTTGTTGTTGTTGTAGTATCCTCAAATCTTGTAACTCAATTTTAACCCACTTCCCAATGCGGTATCGACTGCAAACTCGGCATGCTTATGTCACACTGATGACAATACTATATTATATCGTAAAAAATAAAATTATATATATTTAAACATTATTTTTTATGTTACGTTTCGGCTTGGGGTCTAATTGTCCACGCTCAACTGACGTTGGCTGTAATTGGCCACGGCCCCCTTACGTTGTTGGCCAAGCTTCGGGGCCACTTCCTGGAGTCGTGGAGTTCTTCCATTACTAGTACGGTACATTTCATTAAAGCGTGTTTAAAATTTTTTTTTTTAAATATTACTCATTCTTCCACGCATGAACCATCACCCCCCCTCCACCACCACCATCCCCCCCACAATGTAACCGGTATTGACCAAAGCATCCCAATGCTTAAAAGATATGAGGTACCTTCAGGTTGCTCCATTGAGATGACGGCATTCCCGCGTTGTTCACGAACTTGGCTGTCCGCCGATGGCATCTGGAACTCCAGAACGACTGCTGCATCGAGAGAGTGAGAGAAAGTGATGAGAGAGATCAAGGGATGAGTTTTCAAGTGATGATAGATAAAGCGATTAGGTGGCGATGAGATACAAAGTGATGGGATGCGCGGTGATGAGACGTGAAGTAACGTATTTATTTGAGGTAGGTTTCTGTAATGCCAATGTCGTTATCCGCAAAATGTGGTCATCACGAGCATCTTCGCGAATGACGAAGGAATGCTGTCCACGCGTAGCAACGTCGCCCCTTGCTGCGATAACAAAAATAGTCTTGAGCCTGGGTGAGGTCCCCTTCTCCTGGGTGCCACGGTGGCTCGGGGATGTTAACTCCCTTGCCTCGTGTACAGGAGGTCGTGGGTTCGATCCCGTCTCTGATGCCTGTTGTATATTTGGATTTTGCAGTGTCTCTCTCTCTCTCTCTCTTTTTCTCTCCCCGTGGCCGTGTGGATTTTTCTCCAGGTCGTCTGCTTTTTCTCCTGCCACATTGAGAATCAACACCCACCATGCGTTCAGAGCATTTGGCTGGCTGCTGTGAATGTACACGTGGTGGTTGTGGCGAGCAGGCCACTTCCTTGAGCTGTCATTTGTGGTAGCCAGGTCGCTTCTGACAAAAACAGAGATGCATGGAGCCAGTGTGGGGCTTTACCGAGTAAAATAAAATGTAGTAGTAATAGTTGACAAAATGGGACCTTTTGGCTTGTATCAAAGTGAGAAAAAAGAAGAGTACGTGTTTTACGCTTTCCGGCAATAAAACAGGGGTGAGGCGTCTAGATGTTCAGACACCAAATAGAAACCTTTTACAAGGAGTCAAGTATCTGCATTAACCACGCACTACTTGCAGTGAACATGCAAACAAACATACTCTGATAATATATGCATTGTCTTTGAAACTGTGATTGGCCTACGCAAGACACAGCCGATTCTTATTTTTTCATAAGTTAGTTTGTCCCTCCGATTAAGCCCCTCCACCCCCCATTGTAATAAGTATTGACCAAAAAGCTCTCAATGTTCCAATAATAATTACCCTCGGATCACTCAGTCGGGATGACACGTGGAGCAACGTCGGCCCCCTTTGCCGTGGGAAAAACAAAAACTCGGCCAAGTCTTGAGCCCTCGGTTGAGATCCTCCGAAACCACCACCACCAGAACTCACCGTCCCCGGCCTACCATCACTGTCGAGATCCTCCCAAACCACCACCACCAGAACTCACCGTCCCCGGCCTGCCATCACTGTCGAGATCCTCCCAAACCACCACCACCAGAACTCACCGTCCCCGGCCTGCCATCACTGTCGAGATCCTCCCAAACCACCACCACCAGAACTCGCCGTCCCCGGCCTGCCATCACTGTCGAGATCCTCCCAAACCACCACCACCAGAACTCACCGTCCCCGGCCTGCCATCACTGTCGAGATCCTCCCAAACCACCACCACCAGAACTCACCGTCCCCGGCCTGCCATCACTGTCGAGATCCTCCCAAACCACCACCACCAGAACTCACCGTCCCCAGCCTGCCATCACTGTCGAGATCCTCCCAAACCACCACCACCAGAACTCACCGTCCCCGGCCTGCCATCACTGTCGAGATCCTCCCAAACCACCACCACCAGAACTCACCGTCCCACACTACTATACTATACACTACTATACTATACACTACACTACACACTACACTATACAATACTATACTTTACACTACTATACTCTACACTACTATACTATACACTACACTATACACTACTATACTATACACTACACTATACACTACACAATAGACGACTATACGATACACTACTATACCACACTACAATACACTACGCTACTATATACTACTACACACTTCGCTACTATACACCACTATACTATACACTACTACACTATACACTACTACACTATACACTACTACACTATACACTGCACCACTACATGATACACTACTATACACTACACTACTATACTCTACAGTCTACACTATACACCATCATACTATACACTACTACACTATACACTACTACACTATACACTACTATACTCTACACTACACCACTGCATGATACACTACTATACACTACACTACTATACTCTACAGTCTACACTATACACCATCATACTATACACTACTACACTATACACTACTACACTATACACTACTACACTATACACTACTATACTCTACACTACACCACTGCATGATACACTACTATACACTACACTAGTATACACTGCTATATACAGACTCCAGCTCTTCCTGGGGAATTCCCAGGCCAGCCGATAAACGTAGTCCCGCCAGCAGCGTGTCCTGGGCCGGCCCCGGGGTCTTCGCGTTACCAACTCGCGTGATCATTTTTGTGAGAGCAAAGCGTGATGATAAACGCGCGCCGTTTAGTCGGACACAAACTTAACAAGTTTGCGAAACCACCCGGGAGGACGGGGGGATGGGTGGCGGTGGCGGTGGTGGTGGTGAAGGGGGGGTGGTGCGTTGTGTGCAAGACGTTAGGTCAACGCGGGAGTCCAGAACCAAGTACCACTCTAGAGCAGGGGGTCCCCAACCCCCGGGCCACGGACCGGTACCGGTCCGTGGCCTGTTAGGAACCGGGCCGCACAGCAGCAGGAGGTCAGCGGTGAGTCCACGCGTGGCCCACCCCCCCCCCCCCCCCCGTTATTTAATGATTCACCACTTCCGTCCGCGCCTCTTTCCCGCTCCGCGCAACTCGTCTCAGTCACGTGGTGTTGGTAAGCCCACAAGCTCTAACCCCTAGTAGCCTACATGAGTAAGCCCACAAGCTCTAACCCCTAGTAGCCACAATGAGTAAGCCTACAAGCTCTAACCCCTAGTAGCCACAATGAATAAGCCCACAAGCTCTTAGCCCTAGTAGCCTACATGAGTAAGCCCACAAGCTCTAACCCCTAGTAGCCTACATGAGTAAGCCCGCAAACTAACCCCTAGTAGCCACAATGAGTAAGCCCGCAAACTAACCCCTAGTAGCCACAATTAGTAAGCCCACAAGCTCTAACCCCTAGTAGCCTACATGAGTAAACCCACAAGCTCTAACGCCTAGTAGCCTACATGAGTAAGCCCACAAACTAACCCCTAGTAGCCACAATGAGTAAGCCCACAAGCTCTAACCCCTAGTAGCCTACATGAGTAAGCCCACAAGCTCTAACCCCTCGTAGCCACAATGAGTAAGCCCACAAGCTCTAACCCCTAGTAGCCTACATGAGTAAGCCAACAAGCTCTAACCCCTAGTAGCCACAATGAGTAAGCCCACAAGCTCTAACCCCTCGTAGCCACAATGAGTAAGCCCACAAGCTCTAACCCCTAGTAGCCACAATGAGTAAGCCCACAAGCTCTAAGACCCTAGTAGCCTACATGAGTATGCCCACAAGCTCTAACCCCTAGTAGCCTACATGAGTAAGCCCACAAGCTCTAACCCCTAGTAGCCACAATGAGTAAGCCCACAAGCTCTAACCCCTAGTAGCCTACATGAGTAAGCCCACAAGCTCTAACCCCTAGTAGCCTACATGAGTAAGCCCACAAGCTCTAACCCCCTAGTAGCCTACATGAGTAAGCCCACAAGCTCTAACCCCTAGTAGCCTACATGAGTAAGCCCACAAGCTCTAACCCCTAGTAGCCACAATGAGTAAGCCCACAAGCTCTAACCCCTAGTAGCCACAATGAATAAGCCCACAAGCTCTAACCCCCTAGTAGCCTACATGAGTAAGCCCACAAGCTCTAACCCCTAGTAGCCTACATGAGTAAGCCCGCAAACTAACCCCTAGTAGCCACAATGAGTAAGCCCGCAAACTAACCCCTAGTAGCCACAATTAGTAAGCCCACAAGCTCTAACCCCTAGTAACCTACATGAGTAAGCCCACAAGCTCTAACCCCTAGTAGCCTACATGAGTAAGCCCACAAGCTCTAACGCCTAGTAGCCTACATGAGTAAGCCCACAAACTAACCCCTAGTAGCCACAATGAGTAAGCCCACAAGCTCTAACCCCTAGTAGCCTACATGAGTAAGCCCACAAGCTCTTAGCCCTAGTAGCCTACATGAGTAAGCCCACAAGCTCTAACCCCTAGTAGCCTACATGAGTAAGCCAACAAGCTCTAACCCCTAGTAGCCACAATGAGTAAGCCCACAAGCTCTAACCCCTCGTAGCCACAATGAGTAAGCCCACAAGCTCTAACCCCTAGTAGCCACAATGAGTAAGCCCACAAGCTCTAAGACCCTAGTAGCCTACATGAGTATGCCCACAAGCTCTAACCCCTAGTAGCCTACATGAGTAAGCCCACAAGCTCTAACCCCTAGTAGCCACAATGAGTAAGCCCACAAGCTCTAACCCCTAGTAGCCTACATGAGTAAGCCCACAAGCTCTAACCCCTAGTAGCCTACATGAGTAAGCCCACAAGCTCTAACCCCCTAGTAGCCTACATGAGTAAGCCCACAAGCTCTAACCCCTAGTAGCCTACATGAGTAAGCCCACAAGCTCTAACCTCTAGTAGCCTACATGAGTAAGCCCACAAGCTCTAACCCCCTAGTAGCCTACATGAGTAAGCCCACAAGCTCTAAGACTCTAGTAGCCTACATGAGTATGCCCACAAGCTCTAACCCCTAGTAGCCACAATGAGTAAGCCCACAAGCTCTAACCCCCTAGTAGCCTACATGAGTAAGCCCACAAGCTCTAACCCCCTCGTAGCCACAACGAGTTAACAAAACAAACGTCGTTGGAGAGCTTCTTTGAAAAGGGGGAGAGAACCAACGATGAACCACCCCGATCCCCGCCCACCCCGGTCCGTGAAAAAAGTTGTCTTCCACAATCCCTGGTGCCACAAAGGTTGGGGGCCGCTGCTTCTTGAGCACCCTCCGTGTGTTGGCCGTGGTGTGGAGGCTCTTAATTTCGGCAGTGGCTGCGTGAGCGAGCCGAGCCAAGCAGTTGCGTGTGCTGAACCTTTTTTTATACACGCTTTCTTTTAACTCGCTCTGTCTGTTGTTCTTCTTTGGTTCTTTCGGTAAAGTCACGTAGAATGAGAATAAAATAATACATTGATAAAATAAAATAACACAATAATATTCTCACGACGTTTCGGCCACAACACAAGCGGCCTTCATCAGGTGAAGGGACGAGACTGTCTGGTAGGACAGCGCTGGAGTGAAAAAGCCACGTTCAGATCACGACCTTTAAGCTGTGTGAGAGGAAACAAAGCGCCTTGACAAAGGAATTAGCATATAATTTAGCATTGAAATGGCTGAGTGATTAGCTTGTGACTGTCTGTTGTTGTTGTCGTTGTTGTTGTATCCTCAATTTTAACACACTTCCCAATGTGGTATCGACTGCAAACCTGGCATGCTCATGTCATACTGATGACAATACTATATTCTATCGTAACAAAAAAAATCTATATTTTTAAACAATCTGTTTTGTATGTTATGTTTCGACTTTGGTCTAATTGTCCACGGTCAGCTGACGTTGGCTGTAATTGGCCACCGTCCCGACTTACGTTGTGGAAAGCTTCGGGGCCACTTCCTGGAGTCGTGGAGTTCTGCCATTACTAGTACATTTCTTAAAAGCGTGTTTTAAAAAAAGTTGTTTTTAAATATGATTTGATCTTTTTTAATCAAGAAAGGGGGGGGCAGGGGGGGGGGTAGTGGTGGTGGTGAGGTGGGTGGGGTGGGTGGTGGTGGTGGTGGCGGAGTGGGTGGTGGTGGTGGTGGCGGAGTGGGTGGTGGCGGGGTGGGTGGTGGTGGTGGTGGCGGGGTGGGTGGTGGTGGTGGTGGCGGGGTGGGTGGTGGTGGTGGTGGTGTGGTGGTGGTGGTGGTGGCGGGGTGGGTGGTGGTGGTGGTGGTGGGGTGGGTGGTGGTGTGGTGGTGGTGGAGTGGGTGGTGGTGCGGTGGTGGTGGTGGCGGGGTGGTGGTGGTGGTGGTGGGGGTGTACCGTGCGGTGACTTCAGACCGCCGTGCGGTTTGTACGTTGGGCGCGCGGCTGCCCCTTCGGTTTCGTGTCCATCGCTCGCGCCGCCGCTAGCCGTCGCTTACCGGTTCGCGACCTTTTTCTAAAACCTGTAACCGATTACGGGGGTGGGGTGGGGTTGGTGGAAACGGCTCGCGGTTAACCCGGTCGTAGTTCAACGACTCCAGATCCTGAAGTGTGTGTTCATGCGGGGGTGCCCTTAGGTGTGCGCTGTCATCTACACCGAGCGGGGAGCGGTGGTGGAGCGGTTAGCACGCCGCTGCGCTCCGAAACCCGCCTACGACCCGAGTTCGATTCCCGCCCACGGCCGCCAACACCGGTGGCGATTGTCTGAACCGGTCCTGAGAGCCTCCTCCCCTAGGTCCACTCAGCCTCAAAATGGGTACATCCTGGTGCGGTGTGTAAACATCACCACCGGGGAGACAAAGGCGGCCGGGCGTGGTGCTGGGCCACCCACCCCCATCGTGCGCCGTGCCGGCCTTCGTAACGTGCTGCTCGCTAAACAGCACTTGCCCCAACAGTCTGTTGAAGGTTAAACCGGCGGTGGGATCTCTATGGCTTTGTTGTTATGTACACAGGGCTGAAGGGTAACGCATGACTTGGGTTTTGAGTTATTTCCGTCTTGGCCAAAACAACCACGGCCCGGTTTGTGGCCAGCCCCCGCCTCCACTTCACGTCTCCCGTCCACCTCCTTGCTCAATCCACTGCTGGATGAAGGCCTTTATCAGTCGTTAGGGGAGCGGGGCGGAGTGTAATGAAGTAGGGTATGAGAGCCCTGGGCCTGGTTCAGATAACCGCACCTCCGATGCGTTGGCTACGTACGTTGCGAAAGTAGACAAAGATCCCCCGTGTATTCTAGATTTAAAGCTTTCGTGACTGCAAGGATCCATACTCTTTGGTTCTATTCGGTAAAGTCACGTAGGTAAATAATAAAACAACAATAATCACGACGTTTCGGCCACAACACAAGCGGCCTTCATCAGGTGAAGGGACGAGACTGTCTGGAGGACAGCGCTGGAGTGAAGGCCGCTTGTGTTGTGGCCGAAACGCCGTGATTATTGTTGTTTTATTATTTACCTACGTGACTTTACCGAATAGAACCAAAGAGTATCCCCCATGTAGCCTGAACAGACTGTAGGGGCAAGTGCTGTTAGCGAGCGCCTAATGAAGGCCGGCACGGCACACGATGGGGGTGGGTGGCCAGCACCACGCCCGGCCGCCTTTGTCTCCCCGGTGGTGATGTTTACACACCGCACCAGGATGTACCCATTTGAGGCTGAGTCGACCTAGGGGAGGAGGCTCTCAGGACCGGTTCAGACAATCGCCACCGGTGTTGGTGGCCGTGAGCCGGGTTCGGAGCGCAGCACCACGCTCACAGCTACGACACGACCGCTCCCCACTACACAAACCAAAGACGAAGATCTCTCGTAGAGCCTGTAACAAAGACAAAAGACAAAGATCCCCCATATAGCCTTAACAGACTGCAGGGGCAAGTGCTGTTAGCGAGCAGCACCTATGAAGGCCGGAACGGTACACGAGGGGGTGGGTGGCCAGCACCACGCCCGACAGCCTTCGTCTCCCCAGTGGCAATGTTTACACACCGCACCAGGTACTCATTTGAGGCTGAGTCGACCTAGGGGAGGCCCGGGACCGGTTCAGATAATCGTCACTGGTGTTGGCCGTGAGCGGGAATCGAACCCGGGTCGCCAGGTTCATAGCGCAGCGTAGCGCTAACCGCTACACTACCGCTCCCCACACACACACACACACCTACACACACACTACACTTTAGACTACACGCTACACTATGCGGTACAATATACACTGCACTATACATCACTGGACACTACACATTGGGCTCCGTGCACTACCCCCGGGGCCGCGCACATCGATTCCTCTCCACCCAGCCATGTTGAGGAAGTCGGTCTTCTCAGGCTGTCCCATCCACAAAACCGCCATCGTGTTCCACCACCGCACTGCAGGCCTTTCACTACAACTACAACAACAACAACCGCCATTCGATTTTCAAGGCCCGCCCCAGCGAGTGAACGTGGCGGGGAACGCCTTCCATCCAGCAGTGGACGTATCATAGCGGTTCATCGAGAAGGCAGAGCGAGCGGACACCGCATGCAAGCTCGCCGGCTCGCTTTGCTTGCCGGCCGTTTGCTGCCGTCCTTGTCACTCTTCTAGCGCGTCCGCTTGGTTTTTATTTGAATCGCGCCTTCAGAGTCCCCCGCGTGGCTTGCGCGGCGCCCTCTTGCCCGCCACTTCGCCGAGATTCTATCGCGACTTGTGAGCGTACTGTTATCCTTTGCAGCGCTTTGAGGTGCTTCGATGTGAAAGGCGGCCGTATGAAATAGAAGTCACGGTGATGATTTATTATGGCCGCAGTAGAAGCGCTGCTTCTCGGCAGACGGTAATTGGTTCCACGAGACCGGTCGTGAAGTGTTTTCGGTCATCGGCAAGTCCACACGGCTTCACATATTTGTGTGCCGCATCAGCTCCATCTCTTCTCTAGCCTGTCGCAACAACACACTCGCCCATCACTCACTCGCCCATCACTCACTCGCCCATCGCTCACTCGCCCATCACTCACTCGCCCATAACTCACTCGCCCATAACTCACTCGCCCATCACTCACTCGCCCATCACTCACTCGCCCATCACTCACTCGCCCATCACTCACTCGCCCATCACTCACTCGCCCATCACTCACTCGCCCATCACTCACTCGCCCATCACTCACTCGCCCATCACTCACTCGCCCATAACTCACAACAACGTATGTCACGAGAAATCTCTTTCTGCTTCTTCCCTTACTCCTCCACTGGAATTCTCTCCCCATCGTCACGGTGGCTGGGAGATGTTAACTCCCTCGCCTGGTACGCAGGAGGTCGTTGGTTTGATGCCGACCCTGACGCCTGCTGCTGTATATTTGGAGTTTGCGTGTCTCTCTCTCATCATCATCATCATCACGGTGCCTAGAAAATGTTAACTACCTTGCCTGGTACGCAGGAGGTCGTTGGTTTAATGCCGACCCTAATGCCTGCTGTATATTTGGAGTTTGCGTGTCTCTCTCTCATCATCGTCACGGTGGCTGGGAGATGTTAATTACCTCACGTGGTACGCAGGAGGTCGTTGGTTTGATGCCGACCCTGCCGCCCGCCGTATATTTGGAGTTTCCGTTTCTCTCTCCCTGTGTTGGCATGAATTTTTCTCCGGGTGCTCTGGTTTTTCTCCTCCACATTTAGAATCAACATCATGCGTCTAGATTATTTGGCTGCTATAAATTTCCGCATCACAAGCCACTTCGTTGAGCTATCATTTATGGCCAGGTCACTTCTGAAAAAGCGTTATATTGCTCAGTAGGCCTCACCTGCTAAAATAAATAATAGTATTTTTTTTTTAGGTTACCCTCAGCCCACTGTGCATGATGAGATCTCTGCTGTGACGATGATCACGGTGGCGACACTGAAACTTAAACCGCACGCGCTTGATGTGTTACACACACAGCATACGCGTGTTATATTGTAAGTGTGATCTCTGCTGTGATGATGATGATGATGGTCATGGTGGTGACACTGTGTGAAATGTAGACCGCACACACTTGATGTGTTACACAGACAGCGTACGCTTGTTACACCCTCTGTGTGTGTGTGCGTGTGTGTGATCTCCGCTGTGTGTCGTTCAAACGCCCGTTCTTCCTATGTCACAAGCGAACTCGCAGGATAGGATGCCCAAGGAATGCCGACTCCCCACGTGAGGCAGATCATGGCCACTCGGGAAGGGGACTGCATGATGATGACGATGCTCATCACGCAATGATTATCGTGACGAAGGCGATGGATCATCGTGATGATGGCACAGTTGTGTGTAGGTGTTTGCCGTCTTTGTTAATCGGCGGTGTTTGCACGTCCGCCCGCCCGCCCGCCGCGATCGAGGGGCGATGGATCCGTTAAGCCTGTGTTATGGGTTGTCGGCCAGCCGTATAATTTCACTCCCGGACGTAATCTTTAAAGCCTGGTTATTGCAGTGTTGAGAGAGAGAGAGAGAGGGAGAGAGAGAGAGAGAGCACGAGCGAGAGAGATGCATGATGTTTGTTGACGTTCGCACCGTACGTAGCCAACCGTGCTAGAGAGACAGAGAGAGAGATACAGACTTTGACTTTTAAACAACTTTTATTGCCGCCAGCAGCAAAAGCACTGGGGGAAGATTTCGATATGAGGTACACAAAGTCACCAGCAACACAAATGAAAAATAAGCGTCGCAAATCCACGCGCCGTGGCGCTAAAAGCACCGCGCACGACACCAAAG